>NW_015539870.1:2086217-2105651 GCF_001515605.1 Sinocyclocheilus anshuiensis
CGCTTTACTGTGTATTGTTGTACACCCAAAGCGCTTTACAATCATGTGGGGGGGTCTCTCCTCAACCACCACCAGTGTGCAGCATCCACTTGGATGATGCGACGGCAGCCACAGGACAGCAGCGCCAGTGCGCTCACCACACACCAGCTACAGGTGGAGAGGAGAGAAAGTCATAGAGCCAGTCAAGTGGATGGGGATTATTAGGAGGCCATGATTGACAAGGGTCAGGGGGGCAATTTGGCCAGGACACCGGGGTTACACCCCTACTCTTTAAGAGAAGTGCCATGGGATTTTTAATGACCACAGAGAGTCAGGACCTCGGTTTAACGTCTCATCCGAAAGACGGTGCTTTTTGACAGTATAGTGTCCCCATCACTATACTGGGGCATTAGGACCCACGCAGACCACAGGGTGAGCACCCCCTGCTGGCCTCACTAACACCTCTTCCAGCAGCAACCTAGTTTTCCCAAGAGGTCTCCCATCCAGGTACTGACCAGTCTCAGCCCTGCTTAGCTTCAGTGGGCAACCAGTCTTGGGCTGCAGGGTGATATGGCTGTGGTAATAATTTGCTTTGAAATAATCCTGACAGTTACTTAGGTGGTCCAGAGATGTTTTTTTTCATCATAAACCTTTCGTGTTACACTCATTTATAAGTTCATACAACAATTTGTAAATTATTTAAGATTAATAATAATATTTATATACTTATTAATGAGCAAGGACTCATCGTTAGCATTTGAAAGTCTAAAGTGGACAATCTCTACATCTGGGCTCCATAATCCACAGTCACATGAGGTCACAATAACTCTGTAATGAAACAGTGCTACATCAAGCCAACGTGCAGCCGTGACAAATGGTGTGTCAAATGCATTGCACAAACAAGCCTGATAAACAAAGCCAGTAAAATCTCCAAGGAGATAAGAGCAACAGAATTAGTATTTGACAGCTTGAAAGAGGAGATGGATTCATTGCACTAGCCTGGTTTCAACTCAGAAACATCTGAACTTGCAGTGGACCTTCCTGCTCAATCCTTGTATTGTTCAATATGACCGTATCATATTAGATAGAGCTAAATTTACCTGCAGAATTAAATTTGTTGTCGCAGAGAATTTCCAAATCATAGCCTCTTAGTGCTCCAACCTTGAAATAGCCTGCACGTAACTCTTAACAATGCAAGCCTGTTCCCTGAAATGTTCTATATGTTAATTCCCTACATTGCCTGAGGACATCTACAGGGTTGTTTGGCTGTCTTGATCACAAAACATGCACCATACACCAACACTGCTTCTAACTTTACATTATAATGTAAACTTCACAGGTTTACAAAAATAGCATTTAAATGTACAGTTTTCATTCAGTTTACTCAAGGTCCTTGCTTGTTTCTTCTATGGCAGGTTAAAGTCTGGATGTCTATGGGGAATGTATACTGCAAGGATGGTTCCTAAAACAACAAGAAGACAAATTCACTGAATTGCAGTTCAAATAAGTGCAACAAAGGTAATGCATTCTGTGAAATTGGAAGTGTTTTTCCAACCACATTTTTTTGCAGTGTAGTTAATAAAAACACAACTGTTCACTGTTAGTTCATGTTAGCTCAGGTCCATTAAAAACATAACAGATACAACTACTGTTTTAATATTGTATTAGTAAATGTTCAAATTAAAATCGATTAAGATTTAGAAGTATTTTTCTAATGTTTGCTAATGTTGTTAACTAATGCTAACAAATTGAACCTTATTATAAAGTGTTACCATTTCTTTGACTTTAAATTAATTTTAATTCTACTTTCTTGTGTTCAGATGAAATTCATACAGCATATACGCTCTGTTGTAAGCCATTGTATTGTTTTCACCCTGTCCATCAATATTTCTGAAATATCAGTGACAATTTCACCTTTCTGACTTAAATCTAATGTAACATCAATCAGCACTGATGTCACTGATGTTCAAATGTTCTGTACCAGGGCATGCCGTGGAGCAATCCAATTACACTATGATCAACCTCCAGTGTCACATCCATAAAGTATCTATGGTGTTTTCATGCAGGCAAAACGTGAGAGTAAAAGTGCATATCAGAATGGTGGTCAAAAACAGCATGAGATGGATTTGCATTTTCAGCCACGAGTTGATGCAATCTTCAAGTCAGGGAGAAAATAACTGTTGTGTCAGCATATCTTTCCCAGCACATATACATTTTAATATATAAGTTTCCCTGTGCTTTGGAATACGTAGTGGGGAAGGAGAATTCATATCTGTGAAGTGATCAGAACCAGTACACACTTTTCTGCAGTGTGTTTAGGGACATCTTTCCCTTCCTCCCTGACGCTGACTTGCAATCCCAGATGACAGCGTTGTTTATTTTCTGTTCTGTCACCTCGTCTCCAAGGAGCCGACTGAAAACTGTGGGTTCAGAATGAGACAAGGCTGGAATGTCAGGTCACACACTGGAGTCTGGGTGGCTACAATGTCTGGATGTCTAAAAAAATCCATAACAGTGGCCAATATTCTAGAAACTGGACATGTCTATATTATATAGCAATTATATTTAGCATATTCTGTGCCAAACAGACAACAAATTTTTGAAATATGTTTACTACTTTGTTAACCACAAAGATAACAGTGTGGCAAAGTAATCCAAATGTTTTTGATATATCAAGTAAACAGTGTTAATATAAAAGGTTATATGAAAATGAAAATGAAAAGAAAATTACTTCCTTCACCCTCTGCCCCACTCTCTGTTGATAAACAAAGACTGAATGCCTGTTTGTTCTGCATCAATAATGTAAACAGCATGAACAGTGAGGCACAAACCTGACATGGAAAATATTTTTTGGCTCAATAGTCATAAAAATTCTAACGGACACCATTACTGCTGCTAATGCTCTATAAATAAATAAATAGCCAATGTCAAATTACTGGATTCCAGATAAGTCCATTATCATATTATTGTATTGGATTGCTTTACACAGACCGCATATTTGCATTCCACTGCATTTCCATTGTTTTTCTTTGTAAACGTGCGCTAGATGGACGTGTGTGACCATTGCACTCATCCCCCCTCGGTCCGTTCGCTGTGGGGCCCCCTCAAGCGCGCACCAGTTGCAACCCCTGGGAATGTACATCGGATTGCATTCATTCATACTATAACGGACACTAATAAATAAGTGTGAATATCCGAGTTGAAATGTCCTACTTCCGACCTCAATAACACAACAAGATGGCCCTATGACTTAGCAAGAAGAACTCATGTTCTGCCAACTGTGGCAAAATTATAAATGTGAGCAATGTTCATACTGTTCTAAAATCAGCATATTGTCACTGCTTATTCAAAACTATTTAATGTCAAATGTAATACATTATTTCAGACATAGTAGGTACTAGGTACTGAATAAGAAAAATAGAAATGTAGGCATTAATTGATACACAAACAATTATAATAGTAGGCCTATTGTGATTTGTAAGAAACAAATGTGTATTTTTATGTTCCACATAAACAAGCACTATGCTCGTGGATCGCCGCCATCTTGGAAATGACATCAAATGATGCTTCATACTGAGGTCGGGTTGAACTGCCACAAGTTTACAAGTCTGTAAAAAGCCTTTGAGAAATGGGTAGGAGGTGGGGAAAAACCACATTTGTCTGGAATGCAGCACAAGCTCAAGGCCATACTCCAGTAAAAGTACAGATATCTTACCAGAAAATAAATTACTTTGGTAGAAGTTGAAGTCACCGTTTAGAATATTACTTGAGTAAACGTCTTAAAGTATGTGATATTTATTGTAAAGTACGAAAAGTTAAATGCTTAATTTATTAAACGTAAGTATTGAAAGTAAAAGTACAAGTAAATGCAAAATGGAAAAGAAGCAAATAAATATATATATAAAAATGTTCATACACAGCTTGAGTAGCAAGATTGTGTTCAGTTTTAACGCTTTTTTCCATTTTGTATTTTTGGGTAAGAATAAGAAGCACTTCATCTGGTACTTAGTGTCTTTCATTCCAACATAAGAAAACATTTCTGGAATCTGCATCTGAATTCTGAAATAGCATTTAGATGTATTTACAAAGTTTAATGTATCTCAGAGGGGACATGGATGCATTTAAACTGCAGTTACAGATGCATAAATAAACGTTGAATACTGATATTTGAAATTATTTAAAACATGAAATGTGAAAATAAAACCGCCAGTAGGTGGCAGCAAGTGACTGTTAATGAGTGAGTCATTGAGATTGAACTGATTCATTCAAACGACTGATTCATTCAGGAACAAAGCATTTGACAGGCTGCGTCCGAAACCGCCTACTTCTCTACTATATAGTAGGGGAAAAGTAGTAGGCGAGCGAATATGTATGTCCAAATCCGTAGTATTCATAAAAGAGTAGGCGAGAATTACCTGGGTGACCTACTATTTCTCACGAGATTCGGACGTGCGTCTACTTAAAGTGCGTCCGAATATGCCTACTTACCTACTATATAGTAGGAGAAAAGAGTATGTGAAGAAAGTAGTATGTCCGAAACCTCAGTAGGCCTATTCATAAAAGAGTAGGCGAGAAATCCCTGGATGTCCTTGTCGCTTTAGTCCAGATTCTGAAGTGCTCATCGATGGATACTTTTCTATCCCAGGAGGCCACGCGAGAGGATACGTCATCATCGAACGTGAAGGAGAACAGCGACAAGAGTGTTTACAAATGTATTACAAATCAAATTCAGGGTTCCCTGTGTTAAAATCACATTTGTTAAGCTACTGTAGAGTAAACTGTTCAATCGTTGAGGGTATAAGCCGCTAGACAGTATAGTATATTTGTGATTTTGCTGTAAAAACATGTTTTATTACGTATTATAGAACAGGGGAGCTCCAGTAAGCACATGTACGTCACCAAAGTGAATTTACATAAAGCATATACATCTTAAAGACGATTACTAAATGTCTATTTAATATCTGACAGGAAAATGTTCTAAAAGAATTGCAGATGAGCACATCACAACATGAACAGACATCTGAGTGAGTGATGTGCTATTATGTAGAATTCACTGTTGTCAACACTGCTTTAGATGAATGTAAGTAATGTTAATAAACAAATCTACATAAAGTAACTAAACATATGTTATCTATTTTATTTGTCCATTAGTACAGTTGATAAATTGTGGAGCACTTGTGTTAGATAAAAAGTGAGGTAATACAACATGTAAATGCAGTATTGAGCAGATAAATCACAGAGGTGACTTGAATCTTGTCTGGATGTTAAAGGGACAGATGACAGTTTATTTTAATTATTGTAATTTCAAACAGAGTTATCACTTTTCTGATAACTGATTCCTGTGCATTTGCGAAAAAAGGGAAAACCTGAAACAAAAATATAAAGTAAGATCATTCTGTTACTTCTAATACAGAAATCAAATGACATTGTGCTGTTAAAATGACTGCTTTTGTATTGTGTTTGTGCATCTTTGCAGGATTTGAAATGTCTGCAGACTGGTGTGAGCAGTATGGATGGAGAAGTCCACAGCAGCATCCTGAAAATGGTCCAGTGCCATGGATGAGACGCTCCATCACTCCACCTGCCCTTACTGCCTCATCTGGACCGGATGTTGCTGTGGTCTCTTCATCCTCAGTGACCCCAGAGCCAGCGAGAGCATCTAGAGAAAAACCAAAAGACATTGAGGATGTGAGTTTGGTCAGGTTTGTCCTGCTGGTTTGTTCATACAACATCAGTCAATGGAGCCCGAGTTTCAGAAGCTTCAAAAGCATCATCAAATAAAGTCATGAAGCTTCTGAAAATCAGGCTCCATTGACTGATATTGTATGAACAGAAACCAGCAGGACTAACTTAACTAAAATCACCTTTTGTGTTCAGGAAAAAAAAAAAAACCCAAGGATTGAACAGTGTGGAGGCGAGTAAATAATGACTGAATTTATATTTTTGGATGAACTAACCCTTTAAACCCCCCAAAAAGAAACTGTATGAAATATATGCATGCATTTATATTATAGTAGTACCTTGAAGAAATAAACTTTAAGAAATAAGCAGCTTTATTGAGCGTTTGTGCCCAAGACACAAAAAAGGTTTTACAAAAATCACATTTACATTTATTAATTTGTCAGACACTTTTATCCGAAGTGACTTACAGTGCTCTTATTACAGGGACCCTAAATCCCTCTGCAGCAACCTGGAGTAAAGAGCCTTGCTCTAGGACACAACCAATGGTGAAGACTGCAGAGATCGAACCAGTAACCTTCTGCTTACCAGCTTAGTGCTTTAGCCCACTTTTACTCTGTTTAAATGTTTTACAGATAGTCATGCTCATGGAGAGCAGGCACACGAATGTTTGGAGCAGACGGAGCAGCAGCCAGATTGTCCTACACATGTTCTCCTGATCTTGTTCAAGGTCGTGTGGTTCAGGCCAGGGGCGTCATCATGGTCTTCCTCATCCTCTCCATGCACTCAGGCAAGGACAGCCTCGATGTCCCTTTCCCATCCATGATCAGATTCAGTCTGACTACAGCAGTGAGGGTCGTGGTGGACGACAGAGAGAGGTGAAGGTGGACACGGTGGTCAGCTGCAGAACTGGCACAGCTGTGTTGAGATGGCAGTAGGATGTGGATTCACCGCCTGTAAATACATGTTTGTTAGAACAATATGTTTGAATAAAGCTTTGTTTCATGTGTCAATGACTTGTATTTATTTATTGTCATGGTTACTTTTATTTATTCTTTTACTCATTTATTCCTGTTTCCTGTTGTCAGTAAATGAAATATAATTGTTTCATTAACTTGTGCATTAATTCATTACTTGACTGAACATTGAGATGTATTCACCTTGGCTGCGTTTTTCTAGTGTGTATTCATGCATAGCTGTGGCATATGATAAAACAAATTACATTTTGCTAATTATTGGTCAGCATTTATCATTATTATTGTGTCTAGTGTGTAGTCATGCATAGCTATGGCATGTGACAAAACAAATTACATTTTGCTTGTTTGACTATATATATATATATATATCTAATTATTGGTCAGCATTTATCTTTATTATTGTTCATAAGTGTTGGGGTGGGCTAGCAATGCATCCTGGGGTAATCTTAATTTTTAAGTAGTAATACTTGCATTTTTCGAGTGTAAAATTAACATTCTCCAAAGGCGAGATCTTCTAGCAGCTGATCGACATTACCTTTGTGCAGACATTACAAATATTGCAAACGCTGAGGAAACCCGTATAGGTAGGGTTGTGGAGTTACTGATGCTATGAGGTGTTAGTGCACCTGTCCCTCTTATGTTCTTTTTTTTATTATTACTGCAGAACTTATAATTACATACAAGCTCAGGGAAAGATGGTTGTACAGAAAACATAAATATAATGGGTTTGCATACATAATAGTATGAGATTATACACACAGAAAAAAGGCACAATGACAAGGTTAAATATCTTTGAATAATCATAATTTTCATATAATCAATGCATCAAAATATTGCATTTGTTGTTGTTGTTGTTTATAAGCCGGAGGGATGAAACAAGAGAGTTAAATTCAACAAGAAAAAGAGGAAAACAAATGAGATTTAAGCCGGGTTTGCTTGTGGATGAAAAATTTTGCACATAAACGATTTTGGGTTTTCGTAAGGAACAATTAAGGATTAAAATGTGGGTCATATTAGTGGGGTTAAAAATATAAAAATTTTAATCAACCCAAAATGTATTGGTTATACTACAATCACAATAAAAGGGCAGCTGTTTCTTCAACAAGACCACAAAATGAGGAAATTTCATAAACATCCAAATATTTATAGAGAGATCAATTAAACCTGTCGCTCCTATCTTTTAAGTTGTTGCGCTTGTAACGTCGTAGATCACATGATAACGTCAACGTGGCGGATGTTGCCTGGGTCGCATTCATACTTAACGATATTTGGCTGTAGAGTACCTACTCTTTTAGCGCTCGTTAAGTAAGTACTTACTGAAATTAAGTACCTACTCATTGAGTAGGCGGTTTCGGACGCAGCCACCGTGTTACTGAGTGAATCACTGAATCGTTCAACCGATTTGTTAAAAAAGCTGATTCATTAAATAAGTAAACACCGTCCATTGCTCAGAGACGCAAAACAGTGCTGTGATCTTTGTTTGGAACTATAAAATTGAGCAAAAACAAGCAATATAATGTCTAAAATGTAAGTCACTTATTGCTTTACTGAACTTGTATAAAATGATTATTAAATGTGTTATCATGCTGATATCTGCAGAAACGGTACTCTTTGCGTGATATAGGCCTAGATTAAAACTATATTAAATTATATAAATATAAAAAGCATACAGAAGCAATTTTGCCGTCTACAATTTACAATGCCTGGAATTTTGAGTTTTAATAGACTAATAAATCAACGTGCGTGCACTCTGTATGTGATTTGGTGATATAGCCTACTTGATAATGTCAGATCGCACATCATTACAACAACACTTACCATATTATCGCAGACGATGCTGTATCGCACACCCCAGACTCGGCTTGAGTGGGAAATGAATCATCCGCGGTTGTGCGCGCACTTGTTTGCACATGAGCAAAGGTGTTTTTTAGGAGTCTAACTTGCAAACGCCAGACCACTGATTCGTCAACCCTGCTTCCCTGCATTCCGTGTTCTTCTGACTTCTGACTATTTTGTAGTAAGTAACGAATATGCTTCGGGGAATAAAACGCGTCCCATTTTTCCCCATTCCACTGCCTGCATCTCACGTCATGACCGTACTATGGTGACCGAGAAGTGCAAAGCAAATCACAATTCTGAAAACAAAATAACAAATTACAAACGCAAATGCAAGTATGTGATTTGCTTTGCACTTCTCGGGCACCGTACTGTAGGCCTACTGGATCCCACGCATTAGGTGGCTACTCAAATAAATGTGTGGAGATAACATATTGATTGGAGCTGAAATTACTTTATAATCTTTACATGTATATTATTTTAGAGCTTCCGCTTCTTCTTTCAGTATAATAAGCAAAGGCGATAAAACTAGGTACAACACATTTATTGGACAAATGCCGCCACTTTTTATGACTTAAAAGCAGGTCTATTTTGAGCTCCAATTGGCTTAAATCTTAGGCTGAAAACACTTGAAGTAACTGCTCATCACAGCGTTAGAGCAAGCTCCATCCGGCTAATTCTTCTCAAGAAGTGTTTGTCTAAAAAGAAGAGGGAAAAGCTTTTCATTTCACTAAGAAGCAGATATTACTTCCCCCTCCATTCAGGAGCTGGAGAGCTGTAGATTAGCGCTCCCACACACGAGGGTTTTAAAAGCCAATATCTACTGTTGTTGCTGAGCAACCAATCATCCAAGATTTGCACTTCCTCTTTGAATGCTGTTTGCTATTAATGCTAGGAATATTTTTTTCTTTTCATTCTAGGACACTGTTGTGTGTGAAGCATGTCAAGATAAATGCATGCCAGCTTGTTGCACAGCGAACATGAGAATTTGATTTCTGCAATGCTCAACTAATTATTAATCAACAGATAAAATCGGAAATTAAAAGACAGAGGCATTTTCTCGTGTAAACTGATGCCAGAGCTCACTCTGCCTCCATGCTGTGCTCAGCTGTAACAACGTAGAAAAGAGTGGAGGGGTGTAAAGAATATTGCTGACACGTTCCCAATTCAATTCCAAAGACACTTACAGTATGATTAGAGAGAAGGAAGAAAGAAATGTAAGGGCAGATGTTCTGCAGTTTCATCATTTGCCACTGCAGAAAGCAATTCATGCCTCCAGGAACTACTAGGACAGTCTATATGTACTACCCCACACATAGCCTACTTGGAATGAGGTGAAAGTACGAAGTATGCTTTAATTAACACCAAATAACTATGAACAAATAACTATTATTTACCCAAAGCAGGGCCAGATATACACATTGCATATACACATGTTCTGGCCAGAATCTCAACACTTGAAATTGTAGGTGATGCAGGTGGCTGTTTATGTTTTAAGGTTTTAGCCGATGACCTTTCCGACTGTCTCCATGTAAACGTTGGCTGTAAATACAGTTCATACTCCTAAATACACATCTACTATGAGATAGAATAGCATGGACTAAAGAAAACAGCAAGAGAACTTTACACTTGTCATTTTGTTAATAGGTCATAACAAATATAACAGTTGTTATGGTATCTATGTAAACTATTATATATATATATATATATTTATTTATTTTCATTCATTTAGTTTACATATCATATAGTATACATGTGATTAAACTAAAAATTCAAATGAAATAATTTAAAATCTATATATTATTGAAATATATATTGCATATTATATATTTTACAATTAGATATTAAGAAGGAATTTGAATATTTAATTACATGTATATGAAATTAAATTAAATAATTAAAAACAATAATTTTAATAATTTAATTTCATATACATATGAATACACACATATGCAAATATATAGTCATATGTATGTATATATATATATATAGTAAAATATATAGTATTTAAATAATATATTCTAAATGATTTAAGTCAGTATATTCGAATTATATGTTCAATTATACATATATATTCTGAAATTTTCTTATATCAGATGTGTTATAAGATAAACTCTTCAAGGATTTCAAGGAAATTCATTGCTATGTGAGAAACTTTATTAACAAATAAAAGGCAAAGCACAGCATAAGTTCACCCTTAGATGCATCAAAAGCCAAGTGCCACAACTTGTACTATTATGTACTTCCAATATTAAAATACAACCTCCACTAAGTGACAGCATTATATATTTCTATAGGCGTCCGCAACACAAATAGCAGCTAAAACCCTTTAAATAGACTTAAATAGTGTCAACAGTAGACAACATGCTTCTTCTCCTGCACCAGAGCTCCTTCTGGTGGTAATTCAGCAAAGTGTACAATTCACTGACTAGAGCAGGGGTGTCAAACTCTATTCCTGGAGGGCCGGAGCCCTGCAGAGTTTAGATTCAACCAGAGGCGGACAAAGTACTCAAATCCATTACTTGAGTGAAAGTACAGATACTGCTTGTCAAATATTACTCCATTACAAATCAAAACAAACATTTAAAAAATGCTAATCGCTCTCGCTGTACTTTGTTGTCACACACAGAACGGTCTGTGCAGTTCTGCTTCAGTCAAACACCTATTGTGTTTTATTAGGAGACGCACAACAGTTCTTCTGTGGCTTTATAGGTAATATTTTCACCTACACAATTTAGCAAAATCAGACAATGATCCAACTAATCAAGTCCTTCAGGCTTATTTGAAAACGACATGGTATGTGTGTTAGAGTAGGGTTAGAACAAAACTCTTTAGGGCTACGGCCCTCCAAGAATTGTGTTTGACACCCCTGTACTAGAGTTTGCCAATTAGCACTGATTTAAGCTCAGTCTCTACCCCTCAAACAATCATGGTAAATACATCTGGACAAGAGACAAAACTGACTCTGCACCAGCACGTAATGAAAAACCTAATAACATAGTACACAATAAAGGCAAACAGGACAGCAGAGAAGGGAATTAGGCACAGCAGTGCTGCCCTCTAGTGGGCAGGAGTCTACAGTGAGGTTGCAGCAGGACAGCTCAGATGTGACTAAGCGAGCACCCATTGAAGAATGCTGGTGTCCTTCCCACCAGTAGAGATAAGATGACTGTCGTCATGGAGAAAGGCAACGTTGGTCACATGGCTGCTATGCCCACCATTGATATGGCTGGGGGCCTGTGGATGAAGTGAAAAATGTTTAATCAAGTATGATTGCATAGAATGGCCAATACTGAAAATAAAATGCAAAACAAATCTCACCCTTGGCTGGGAACAGGGGTTAGAGAACAAGTGCACTTTGCCAAAATCATCAGCTGAGGCAAGGAGGTTGTTGTCATGTGACCTGCATAGAGCATTAATGTCTGTGCCATCAGCTCCCTCTGGCCAGATTCCTTATAAAATCAAATAAAAAATGAAATGAAATAAAATAAATGGAAAGGGACAAGTACAGAAAAAATGTCTTAATTTGATAATATCCCAAAAACATTATTTCAACATTACATAGCCATTTCCAGGAAAATGTATATTAAACTGATAATATATACAGGATACTATTAAACTGTTTTTTTCCCATATTATGTGTAAGGTGTGACTTACCAAACACATTGAAACCTAGCACACATGTGGAAGTGGCCCATTCTAGATTACGCACTGCATCTGCACTAGTAATATGCTTCCCACTGGATGCCTCCCCTTTTTAACAGGAAACATATAACCAGCCATTAATACATGACATCTGAGCTTCATTCACTGACAAAGGTGTTAGGTGAGAAAACAACTCACAGAACAAGATCTCATAGTCGCCTGAGTTGGTTACAATAAACTGGCTGTCGGTGGACCAGTCGAGATGAGTGACAAAACTGGAGTGTCCCTACGGATACAAGACACAGTATTAAATGAGTGCTCATGATCTCCAATTAATTATAATGAAAAGAAACAGATTTGGGATGATGAATTTATTCCCTTGTAGAACTCACAGTGCATTTGCCAACACGGCTGTATTTCCTGCCGTTCTCAGTAACAGAGTAGATGTAAACAAAATTGTCATGGGAAGCCACAGCCAGGTACGCCCCATCTATGAGACAGAGAGGATGTGAGTGGCGATTTTGGACACATACACTACCAGTCACACGTTTGGGGTTTAAAATATAAAAATAGACAACAGTAATTTTAAACTAATAAGATTTCATAATTTTATGTTTTTAGTGTATTTTTGATCAAATAAATGCAGCCTGAAACTTTGTATGTATTTTGAAAGAGTGAAAGGAGGTTAAAATTCCAACAGTGAATAAGGACTAGTTGTGACTAATGGCTAAAAGCACAAAAGAACACTAAACACACCTGGAGAATATTTAACAGCGGAGATGATTTCATTGCCATCTGTATGCATAGAGACGAGATCACGGGTGTCAGTGTCCAGCACCAACCACCTGTAAGATGGTGCAAAAAAAAAATTCTTATATTATAATTACAAATGTTTTTAATTAAATATACAGTTATGAAATTAACATCCCAATTTTAAAACAGAGCTGTTAAATGTTTCTGCTTTATGACATGTTATGTCATGTTAATTAAGTCTATACTTATAAAGTTCCCATGTGCAATCATACCTTCCTGTCATGGTGCCCACAGCAAGAACAGTGCCACTGGGATGAAATCCAACAGAACGCCCAGGGTCCTAGAATAAAAACAAAAAAGTGTTTTAAATACAATGTAAAAAAAAAAAACATTACAACTGCATTATAAAACATTTTAATATAAAATATATGCATTTCATTTTTATATTTTAACATGAATATTAAACAATAAAAATATTACAAATATATATTTTATACAATGTAAAAATAAAATTACATTTTATAATACATTTGAAATATTATAAAATATATTTTAAAATTAGGCATTTCATTTTTATATTTTAATGTAATTCAAAAAAAGTTTAACAATTACAAATTTATAATATTTTTTTTAAATTATACTTTATACAATGTAAAAATAAAATAAAAATATAAAACATTTATTGTGGTGATATGATATTTATTCAATGCATTTGTTTTTAATATTTTTATATACATATGATAAAAAAATTAAAAATAAACAAAATCTATATATCCATAGCAGAACATTCTGAAAATGTCTAACATGGTCACTCGTCTTCAATGTGAACTACAGTGTACAAAATAAAACATGCAAAGCAGATGAGATCATTTTTTGATTATGTTTACATATTACTGGAATGTAAAAGTAAACGCAGAGTTCATACAAACCTCAATGGCCTTGCTCCACAGAGGCAGATGGGAAGAGGTGTCCCAGAGATAGACCTGCTTGTCTTGACCACATGTCACAAACTGCTCAGTACTGGGATGCACATCCAAGCCCCACAACTCATCAGTGTGACCCTTTCACAGAGAGAAAACAGAGACCAGGCTAGGAATGGCAGCTTTCCATCCAAACAACCAGTCTCAGGCCCAGAGGCCATGCCCTGTACTTGAATTGATTCTTGTTGCCTAATCTATCCCATCAGGCATGTAAACACACATAACTGTAGTTGGTTGTTTTACATCTGGTCTCTTCCTGTTTAAGTGGGCAGATCTTGGCAAATATAAGCTGCAATATGGTCCAGAGCATATGCTGTTTATTATCAAAGGTCTGGTTACAAGAAACTGAGGAAACATGTTGTGATCTTGTTGACTTTTGGCAAAGATATTATGCCAAAAGTCATCTAAACACAGTTTATTATCTGACAACGTATACCTGAACAATGGGAGTGAGGGAACCAGAGAAAGAGCCCCGTAGCACAGCGTTTCGGGTTGTTCCCACAAACAGCTCATCCTGTTTTCCTTCAGCTAGAGTGCGGACAGGACCAAAGGCCTCGGGAACCTGATTACACCGAGAGAAATATGTTAAGGAACATGTAATCTGTACATCTCATCTAAAACACAATTTGTACAAATTGTTCTGACTTAAGTGAATTCAGTGCTGATGTATCTGGATCTAATAAATAAGACAAATGAATGTCTGGATTACATTTCAGCACTAGAAATATGATAACATCAAAAAGTCATATTGAAGAGTACATGGCGATCATTAATAATGAGTATCTAGTTCAACACTGCTGTCTGGATTTCATTATGAATGCCAGTAAAGCTTTTATTTGTTTAGTAAGAACAAGAAAACTTCACCTCAATCTCACTCTTTTTACGGTAATCGTGGTCCCACAGCAGCACCCTGCGGTCTTTTCCTCCACCTGACACCAGCGTTCCATCTTTCAGCACACACAGAGAGAAGATCCCACCCTCATGGGCTCCCGAAACCACCTGGCTGATCCGGTTTCCACCTTTAAAGCAGAGTTCATCATCAAATCATAGGCTGCACTGAGGGAGTATCTCTACCAACAGCAGTCAAACAGATGAATGTACTGTTTTTCTAACTGCCGGTAGATAAAAACGTGGATTAAATGTAATGTATTTCTTTAAAATGTGGTATCTGGCATAACAAAAAACACTTTAAATATATAATGACCTTTTGCCCAGATGTAGATGTTTCCACTAGAATCTCCAGTGATTGCATCTCCATTCCCAGCAAAAGCGATGCAGAGCACATACTTGGGTTTTTCATGTTTCTGAAAGCACACCAAAAATAGGAATTAATTGAATAAAATCATTAATAATAATAATTTTTGTGTCATAGGGTTTTAGAATGCAACTTATAAAATAAAATAAAATATGCACTCAAGGGCATCACTCTATGCTGACTTTGTATTAAAATAAATAGCCATTTAGAATTTTTTTTTATTTATTTGAAATTAAATTAAATCACACTAAAATAAAGGGGAATTGGAAAGCAAATCCAAATGAAAAGAAAAAAAAAGAAAAGAAAAAAAACAAAACAGGGATTTAAAATAAAATAAAAATAAAATAATAAACAGGGATTTAGAATGTAACGTCCAAATGAAAAATAAAATACAATATAACATTAAATAAAAAAATTTAATTAAATAAAATTTTCACATATAGGCAATCAACTCTGTGTTTTTTGTTTCTTTGTGACTTTGTATTTTTGTAGGAATACAGAAAAGTAAATGTTGCAAACCTCAAAGAGTCCTTGGCGTTTTGTAAGAGTACTCCCTTCCATTGTCCAAAAGTTGATGTGAGACTTCCCGCAGGTGACAATTAGGTTGGCTTCCATGGGGTGGAAGACAGCACCCAGAACTGAGTCATTAGAACACTGCAAAATTGTGGATATGTTACACAAAATATGACGCATTCTTCCTTTGATGAAGTGGCAAATTGTTTTTACTACTTCCCAGTAAGCACATATACATCACAAAGACATCTGTGACAATTGCACACTTTTAGAACTATTATATTTATGTGCAAACATGATGATTTTAGCATTTTAAACAAATGTAAATACTTTCAAATCTACCTGAAACAGCTTGAAATGTAAAATTCCATAAAAAAATTGATTTGGGTGGGTGTTGCATAATAGGATAGAGCCCGGTAGTTGGAAAGGAAGGGGTTAAAAAATAAGAGAGATTGGTGATGTTACTAAAGTAGTTTCATAGGTGGAGCAAGTCAATACATTACAAGATTAAGAGAACAAACATGACAACTTCCAGAAAATGCTGGTCTGTGAACACTCAGGTTTCTGTTATTAAAAGACCATCACACAAGACACACTATGCCATGAAACTGTACATAAAGTCTAGTATTGCTGCATTGTATTAACATCTTCTCAACAGCCACACACTCTTTTATACAGCATGTCACCTTGCCTCACCTTAACCTCTGCCAGTTGCTTTTCTTTCTGCCAGTCCCAAACAGACAAAATGTGGTCATTTGCATCGTCAACTGCACACAAATGAGCACCACCATTCTGTGAAGAGGAGAGGTATTATATCCATGTAAAATACCATTGTTCATTCAGCCATTTATCATTGATCAAATATTCATTATCTATACCCATTGTGCAGATTTCTCATAATAAGGCATCAAAGCACAGAATATTTATCCAGAATTTAAAAGGAAAAGATCGCTTACCGACTTTGAGAAGGCAACACAGGTGACAGCTCTGTCAAACACACCCGCTCCGATCACATGGAGAGTGTTCAAACTGACGGAGTCCCACACACGGACATGAGGCTGCAAAGCCTGATGGGAAAACAACCATTGAGTTATATGCATATGATTGTAGCTTCTCAAAAACAGATTAAAGGAATAGTTCACATAATCATTATTTACTCATTTTATATACTCATATTTATTTTACATACAATACAGTTCAAAAGTTTGGGGACAGTGAGATTTTTTTAAAATGTTTATAAAAATAAAGCCTTGTGCTTACCAAGGCTGCATTTATTCGATAAAAATACAGTAAAAACAGTATTATTACTATTTTATTATATTTTAAAATGCTATTTATTCCTGTGATAGCAAAGCTGAATATTCAGCAGCCATTACTCCAGTCTTCAGTGTCATACGATCCTTCAGAAATCTTTCTAATATACTGATTTGGTGCAAAAAGTTCTTATTATTATCAATGTTGAAAACAGTTTCGCTGCTTCATATTTTGTGAATACCATGAAACCTTTTTTTTTAATTGTTTAAACAATAAAAACTTCAAAAGAAGAGAATTTAATTGAAATAGAAATCCCATTAACATTATAAATGTCTGTGCTGTCACTTTTGATCAATTTAATGCATTCTTCCTGATTAAAAGTATATATCTTAAGGCTATAATTCATAAAGCTAATACACTTTGTAAGCTGCTAAAACATTAATGTAAATTGTAATCATTAGCACATGGGTCTGTTTCTGAGCACACAGAGGGCTGGTTCAAGCCGCAAGATCAACACATCATTATACTGCTACAGAATGTAAATGTGAACTAACTTTGCCATCTTTGGATGTTCCGGCAACTTGTCCTGTTGCTATGGTGACCATGTCTGGATGGATGGCCAAACTGCAAAGAGAACATTGTCAGGATCAGTGCTTGTCAGAAAAGATTCCTCATCTCTCTCCCCCTCTCATTAGGGAACCGTAAATGAATGCAGTCTGATCCCAGAAAAAGCTGTAAACAGGCTGCAACTGTTTTGCAAACCAGCAGGGACTTTGACAGTCACAGAGAGAGCATTCCAGTGTTATTTTAATTAGCAACAAATGCTAATTAACTAATATTTTACAACATATAACATGTTGACGCTGATCACACTCTGTTACAGCAGAAGAGATCTACATAAAATAATCTCTGAATGGCTAATAGTAGAAGCATTGCCTTGCAGCCAAACAGAAGAGAAAAACAGAAGGCAGAAGAGATCTAGTTTGATTGCAGGTGTATTTGAATATACTGCAGGATTCACTTATCTTGAAGATAAGAGTCTGTTAAGCGAAGCAAGATCTGGCCCTAAAAATTCAAATTTGCTCAGAAACTAGCAACACTTCCTGAGTACATTGGCTCTTTTTGCAAAACGATAGAGATACAGTGGTATAAAATATTTGTTCATGAAGATGATAAGTACAATGATAACATCTTATGGACCTTTGAACAGTGACCTAGTTTGAGAATAATCTGCATATGATTTCACTGTATGACATCAATGTTGGACTGATTTTGCTCCTGCAGTAGTTCAACCAGTGCTGTTAATCTTCATTAACAGTGCAATAATTGACCAAAAGCATGTGGAAACTCTCTTAAAAATCTATTTAATGTATATTTACCACTTGACATCATCATTATGGCCCAGATAGTGTCTTTGTTGCTGCTCTTCTACATTGTACAGCACCACTACGGAAGCATTGAAGTACACAATCTCTCCCGTCGGCAGCAGGTACAGGTTGGAACGGCAGTCTCTTCCCCTATAGCCGTAACTAATGGAGTGTATTAAGAAACTAAATGCATTTCCACAGGCTGTAGTAAATAAGCAAAGATGTGTGCTATTAAATCAACACTATTTTGTGTCACATTTTAAATGGGTTTCAATTCTATTGATAAAATTAGCTCAATTTTGAAGATCACTGATGCACTTTGTTAATTGATACTCATTAATTAAATTAATTTTCTTTATGGGCTAAATAAAAAAAGAAGAGAAAGACTGGAAGCAAATCTCCTATAAAATTCTTATTTTTTAATATGGTAAAATTCACACGTTGTTAAATACAATTTATCTATCAAAATTCATCATTATTCACTAAAATAATTTCAAAATCTGAACTAGCTAAATAAAAAAAAAAAAGACAATTGCAAGGATACACCCACTGAAGTTTTAGCTTGCGCTCTGGCAGTGCCACTTTGTGGTCAAGGCTGTAACTTTCCCTCAGCTGGTCTGGAATATGCATGGTGATTGGACGTCCACGTAGGAACATCCTCACGTAACCATCATCTGTTCAAGAGGAACAAAACATAAGTGACCAAACATAAACAAGCAGTAAACATGGTTTGTTAGGGATGATTTGTCATATTATCCAGGCTCTGCTGACAGAACTAAGCTCATTTAGAAACCCATTACAAAATGAGATTGACTGGAGGCATAATGGCAATCCAAAATTGTTTTTAGATGTAATGCAGAGGATAATTTGATCCATTCAGGCTAATTTATAAGGAACATTTCCCATAACACAGGGCTCAGTCTTCTCCCTGCACGGCTAGTTAAACAGTTTAACAAATATTATATGCATATAAATTTCACTCAACACTCGAACTAATATTCTGTTGTACTTAAAGGGGTCATATGATGTTGCTAAAAAGAACATTATTTTGTGTATTTGGTGTAATGAAATGTGTTTATGGCGGATTATAATGACTTACATTGTCTTTTTACATGTTGCATTGCATCGCGCCGCACTGCGTAAACATAAAACCATGTCTGCATTTGTGATCGGAGAAATGACAAACAACAAGCGCT
>NW_015539870.1:2105911-2106064 GCF_001515605.1 Sinocyclocheilus anshuiensis
CCTCTTTTGGAAGGCCAAACAAAGTAGTTTCGCTTTCACAACACAGCATCACACATGGCGGGCTAGAGTGAGCAGCGGCCGGCTTAAGTGAGCGGCGGCCGGCGGGCTTGCAGCAACCACATGTGACGACCCCGGGCTGGACTCTGCTTCGTC
>NW_015539870.1:2106185-2109965 GCF_001515605.1 Sinocyclocheilus anshuiensis
TGTGTTTTTTGAACCTTAAACCGCATAAACGCATTTCATTACACCAAATACACAAAATAATGTTCTTTTTAGCAGCATCATATGACCCCTTTAAAGATTACCAAGACAAACTATTTTTTTCAGCGGATTAATTTGCACGGATTAATTGTTCACATCAAGACTAGCAATGTGCGCTAGTAAAGTAAATTGTCAATTTTGATTTCATGCGGACTTTAATTTTCAGTAATTTTGTTATGAGCTTTTTCAGTTTTAGTAATTTGAGTATTTCAGCTTAAACTTATTTCATTAGTTAGTTGCTAAGGCAGCATTTCAGTTTTAATTTTTTCAACTGATATTAACTCTTTCCCCGCCATTGACGAGTTATCTCGTCTTTTACAAGAAAACGCTTCCCCGCCAAAGACGAGATTTTACGGCATTTCGTGTTTTCACTGTTATACACTCGGGGGGAGCCCGCCAAAGACGAGTTTTTACGGCTTTTCGTGTTTTCACTGTTATACACTCGGGTATGGAAAGCCACATGGGTCAGAATTCGCCTGCTTTTCACCGCCGTATCAATATTAAAACGCCGTTTTCATAATGCCGCCAGGAGTTAAATAAGCGCCGTTAGGCGATAAGTTAACGGCAGATGCCACCACGCGTTAAAATAACGCCACACGCCAACTGACGTTAAGTTAATGCCACACGCCACTTAAGATGCAAATTTATTTGCTCATCTACATGGACACACCTCTCATGGCTACAAGGACTCTATGGCAAGTCGGAGCTTCCAGTTTGCAAGAGTGCTAAGAGAAGATGGCAAGTACAGCCCTTACAATTCTAGATATAGGGGAAAAATGCCCCTGAATGAGCTTTTGTCTCATAAAGTTATCACACGAGTCACGAATGAGTGCAAATTTGGAAATTATTTTATACAACAGTTAAATGAATAAGAAATTAATATAATTATTTTAATATTATATTACATTTTTAGTATAATTTCAGTTAAAAAAATAGTTGGGGAAAATTTTAATTCTGTTTATTTACATTTACTCACCCCGATGTTGTTTCAAACCTATTGCTTAAGTTATCACACGAGTCATGAATGAGTGCAAATTTGGAAATTTTATACAACAGTTAAATGAATAAGAAATTTATATTATTATATTATATTTTGAGTATCATTTCAGTTTAAAAAATAGTTGGGGATAGTTTCACAAAAATTGAAATTCTGTTTATTTACATTTACCTACCCCAATGTTGTTTCAAACCTAAATGTCTTTATTTCTTTTGAGAAACATAAGAAGATATTTTAAAGAATGCTGGTAACCAAACTGTTTTAGTCTGTAAATATATGTAAATACTGATTCAGATGCAGCTTAAAAAAATAAAAAGTATTGTCAGTGTAGCCTAAAAGTTTGTGTAATAAATTGTAAATTAAATATTTCTTTCTAAAGCAACATTTTGTTTGCTTTTTCTCATTCTTTGCTTTTCTCATTTAACACATTTATATGACTTTAAAATATCTTTTGAGGGTACTTTTTCTTCCTTTTTAAAAAAACATAACATGATATACTATTTAAAACAAAACAAAAAAGTATGCTCTAATTTTTATTATTATTATTTTATTTACTTTTTAAAAACTTTTACTTTTTAGACTTCAAACCATGCTGAGGAGCCTGGAATGGGCAAAGGGGAGGCTTCTACATACTCAGGCAGCAGATGAGATAATCCATGAAGTGACAGATTTTATTCAGGAGATTCAAACTTCTGAACCGAGAGCACAGGAAGGTAAATGCCATCAAACTATCTTAATTACGCACAGTAAACTCCAATTAGATTGTCTGATTTTGATGGTCAGTTACTTGACACCTACAGTATTTTCTTTTGAATAATTTTGCTAAGCATAACATTTCACACTGACATACAAACTATTGGAAAAATTAAGAAGTCTGCTTGTTTCCCAAGTGTTTATAAGAGACAATATTTTGAAGAATGCTGGTAACCAGAGTCACAAAGGCTGCTTTGAAAAAATTGTTTCTGAAAGTAATTTTCATATGCAACGGGAAAAAGCGAGATAAACACAAACATGAAACTTGTAAATAAAATAATCTGACGTATAGCCTATGTACAATTTAATAACATATAGCCTAGTTTGATAGGCCTATATGAATTGGGTGTTCGTCAATGATTGCATGCGGTTGGAGATTCCCGTGTTTACAGCTCCGTAAAATAATACTGGAAGCTCTGTAGTTTTGCTGTATAGGCTTATAGATAAAAATATTAAAATTATAAACACACAATAACAGTTTAAGTTACTTCCATTTCTGAAAAAAAGAATGTAGGCCTAGTAATTGATGTTATAAATAGGCTACACACGCCTGATTTTGTTTTAATTATCCATCGTACATAAAAAAATAAAAATAAAATAAATAAATAAACATTTGCAATCAAGACTGAAAAAAGCCAGAAGTGAATGTAAACCAGATTTGGCCCAGAGTCTGTTGCTATCTATGAAGCCAAGCATAAGAATAGCCTACTAATGTAAATTTGTTAACCCACAGTAACAAATTTGAACAGATTAATTGCATATTTTCGTTTGCTGCATGCTTTTAAAAACACAATTTTTTTATTTTATTTTAGGAAAAAAAAAAAAAAAGATATGTCTCATATAAGTTGCATTTTCAGAAATAATAACAGCAGGCCTAATAAAAAAAAACAAAAAACCTCACGCAGTTAGGATAGTAGATGAGATTAAAGGGATTGAGTCCGGGGAGTGAATTTCAAGGGAGGACGGCGTTTCATTTCCAACCGGTCTGCAGACTGCAGCCAATAAATGCTTATCGGTGCGCCTCAGATCGTGAAAGCAGACTGCAGTTTTGTCATTCATTATAACAAACAAAGTGTAGAGAAGATGTAATAATAGATTCAGTGTGCAGTGTAGGGAGCCTCATTAATTAAAATGGAAGTTTGTGAGATCGCAATGAACTAAGAGGAGTGACAGCTTTTTAAAGGGAGTTTGCAAATGTGAAATTGAATTTACCTACAAGAGTTTTATACATTTTGGATTTTATACAAAAGTTAACATAAGGCCTTACATTTCAGGAACACTGTTGTCTGATTGTGCTCTATTTCTTAAACAAAAAGTTAAAACAAAGTCACAGCTGATCCGCTGCGCATCTCCAAGCAAACACACAGGCAGCTGTTTCGTTTTTGAATGAATCTGCGTTTTTTAACAAATCTAGTGAGTCAATGATTTAATCACCCATTCATAAAGAGAGTCACTTGCTTCGTTCCTAAATTAATCAGCCGTTAGAACGAATCGATTAAATAAATGATTCAGTGACAAGGCAGTGACATGCTGTCACCTACTGGCGGTTTCAGTTTCATTTTAATTTTCAGAAATAATAACAGCAGGCCTAATAATGTTGTTATTATGTATCATAATAAGTTGTCATAATGTACCAACATTATGAACACTAGGATATTTTAGTTCCTCTCACTTTACAACAAATCCTTTAAATTTAACCGTATCAGAACAGAATAAGAATTAAAAAATATATAATTCTAATGGATAAATATAATTGCAGTATATAATAATATATGCTTAGCAATAAACATGCCAAAACAAATTAATTTATAAAGAAACGTAAGATAAAGTTGGGCTTACCTCTCTCAGGCACAAATGTGTCCATATTGGCCATAGCTGAAGCTAAACTATTAGCCTTATTAGGTAAAAATAGGCTTTGTAGTTCACGCGCGTTCCAGTATCGACGGAAAAATATCATAATGAGCAAAAATATG
>NW_015539870.1:2109975-2147803 GCF_001515605.1 Sinocyclocheilus anshuiensis
GTCTCGTATAAGTTGCATTTTCAGAAATAATAACGGCAGGCCTAATAATGTTATAATGTACCAACATTATGAACACTATAGGATATTTTAGTTCCTCTCACTTTACAACAAATCCTTTAAATTTAACCGTATCAGAACAGAATAAGAATTTTAAAATATAGAATTCTAATGGATAAATATAATTGTAGTATATAATAATATAGGCTTAGCAATAAACAAGCCAAAACAAATTAATTTAAAACGAAACGTAAGGTAAAGTTGGGCTTACCTCTCTCAGGCACAAATCCAAATGTGTCCATATTCGCGATGTAGCTGAAGCTAAACGATTAGCCTTATTAGGTAAAATAGGCTGTGTGGTTCACGCGCGTTCCAGTATCGACGGAAAAATATCATAATGAGCAAAAATATGCCACAGTGGACCGGGTCTCAATAACATAAACTTAAATGATAGTCAGTGCTCGAATTGAGGGGGGCTGGGGGGATCCGGGACCCCCCATAAGAAGTAAAAAAAAATAATAGACTTAGGGGGGTCCCCCCAAATATTTTATATTAGTATCGACAACAAAGACAAATCTGAAAAAAAAACAAAAAACCTCACGCAGTTAGGATAGTAGATGAGATTAAAGGGATTGAGTCCGGGGAGTGAATTTCAAGGGAGGACGGCGTTTCATTTCCAACCGGTCTGCAGACTGCAGCCAATAAATGCTTATCGGTGCGCCTCAGATCGTGAAAGCAGACTGCAGTTTTGTCATTCATTATAACAAACAAAGTGTAGAGAAGATGTAATAATAGATTCAGTGTGCAGTGTAGGGAGCCTCATTAATTAAAATGGAAGTTTGTGAGATCGCAATGAACTAAGAGGAGTGACAGCTTTTTAAAGGGAGTTTGCAAATGTGAAATTGAATTTACCTACAAGAGTTTTATACATTTTGGATTTTATACAAAAGTTAACATTATTAAACACAAGGGGTCATTAATGATGCTAACATTATAGCATGTGCAAATTCACACACAAAGTATCTATAATGTGCCCAAAATTGCAGGTGTCTTAATATCCACGAAGGGTTATCATAGAGAAAATATGAAATAAATGTAATGTTATTATATATTACAAAGAGATTTATAATTAAATACATCCAAAATATATTGCAAGACTTACCATAACATTTCTTATTTATTTAACTGTTGTATAAAATAATTTCCAAATTTGCACTCATTCGTGGCGGAAAAATATCATAATGAGCAAAAATATGTCACAGTGGACCGGTGCTCATGCATAAAATAGACTACTCCGTAATTTTTGGTCATACAGTAAAGCCATAATTCGAAACTGCAAAGTGCAAAGTGTTAGCAGTTTGAAAATTCAAGAATAATAGCAAAGTTAATAAGAATTATTTCTAAATGCAGCACCGTTCTTATTTCGCTCTGCATAACCTGAACGAAAAAAAAAACATTTTTTTTTTTGCTAAGAACGAACCGAAACGAAAACATTTCGCTTTTAATCTGTGTATTTAACAGCCTGGGAAACCTTCCCAGGGCAGTACCTTGCCTCACCGACTAAAATCAGGGCGCCCACTACGGAGACGGCACCAGAGGTGAGGGGGCACAGTGACCGAGGTGGCCGGGGACTGCAGCCAATAAATGCTTATCGGTGCGCCTCAGATCGTGAAAGCAGACTGCAGTTTTGTCATTCATTATAACAAACAAAGTGTAGAGAAGATGTAATAATAGATTCAGTGTGCAGTGTAGGGAGCCTCATTAATTAAAATGGAAGTTTGTGAGATCGCAATGAACTAAGAGGAGTGACAGCTTTTTAAAGGGAGTTTGCAAATGTGAAATTGAATTTACCTACAAGAGTTTTATACATTTTGGATTTTATACAAAAGTTAACATTATTAAACACAAGGGGTCATTAATGATGCTAACATTATAGCATGTGCAAATTCACACACAAAGTATCTATAATGTGCCCAAAATTGCAGGTGTCTTAATATCCACGAAGGGTTATCATAGAGAAAATATGAAATAAATGTAATGTTATTATATATTACAAAGAGATTTATAATTAAATACATCCAAAATATATTGCAAGACTTACCATAACATTTCTTATTTATTTAACTGTTGTATAAAATAATTTCCAAATTTGCACTCATTCAAGACTCGTGTGATAACTTTAGGCTATGAGACAAAAGCTCATTCAGGGGCATTTTTTCCCCTATATCTAGAATTGTAAGGGTTGTCCTTGCCATCTTCGGGCTCTTGCAAACTGGAAGCTCCGACTTGCCATAGAGTCCTCCTAGCCATGAGAGGTGTGTCCATGTAGATGAGCAAATAAATCTGCATCTTAAGTGGCGTGTGGCGTCTGCCGTTAACTTCACTAAGGAGACGGCACCAGAGGTGAGGGGACACAGTCGGGCCGGGCCCCCTCAGTCCACCCCCATTTTTTTCTGCGCAACTATATTTACATATCTGATTATTCAATACGTGCAATGCATCTTTTATCCCTCAAGGTGGCACTGTTTGATACACAATGATGACGTGACGTTTCACTGATAATTACTGCAGGCATAAAACAAACGAATATCATCTGCAAAAATTGAACTGGTTTGAATGGCTTGGCGTTTTAATATTGATACGGCGGTGAAAAGCAGGCGAATTCTGAACTACTTGGCTTTCGATACTCGGGGGCGCTATTACGCATCTTCTGTACGAATACAAAATCTCCCGAACAAAACACACGTGAACAGGACGGAGAAACGAGCGATCTCTTATGTAAACAGATGCATATGAAAAATAATGCGATCATCAGCAATAGACAGCATATAAATGAAAATGGCATAATGTCACAGAGTAAAATGTTGATCCAGGAAGTGGTATATGTCTGTGCAAGCTTTGGAGGTGTTGATGGAAGCGATTTACTAGATTTATGCTTTGATGATCGGAATATTATCCAAATGTAGTTTTTGATAAAAATGTGATGTTCTCACCTTTTTGCTCAAAATTATGAATTTTTTATGAAACCTACCTATATTCAACTTTTTTTTTTCTTCTGTAATTGTTCTTAAAATATCAAGAGTTTTTTGCTGTTGCAGCAGTTAGCGATCCATCCGTGCTGGATATTTAGGTCCGGGTCGCTAAAGACCCGAATATGTAAGAATTCATTGCATTCATGCATTTAAGGGTTAAAGCTACTGTACATTTTGTTTGCTTTTTGTCATTCTTTGCTTTTCTTAATAAAAAAATAGTTTAAAAGCAGAGGCTCTGGTCTTTATTTTGGTCTATTTCATATTCAAATATTAATAGAGCAAAATATACTGGAGGCCATGAAATTTGAGTGAAAATCATAAAAATCGCTGGCGGTGGCTGGCAATTTTTAAAAAAAAATGCTGGTGGGGAAAGTTAATATTTTATTGTAGTGTTTTATTAACAACACTGACATATTGTTGCTAGGGTATTGTTAGGTACTTGATAGTTTGTTCTTGGTAGTCACATAAAGCACTAAAAGCAAAAGACCAAACATATATTGATATCGAGGTCAAAATAAAACCAGCTTGTGTTTTTATTTAATGATATTCATCACATTACTTTACATAGACAAAAACTTACCAGCATTGAAGGTGCACTCTTTGGTTTTGCTGAAAGAACAAAAGAGAGCGATGTCATGCATTCATTCACTCCTTCAAAGACTACAATCCAGACAAAAAAGTTCAAACAAAAACTTTCTGAAAAGTTTTGTTTTCCGTCTTTGACATGTGTTTTGAGAAAAGGATGACTAATTCATGGAGCTCATCCATTAATCCTGACCTGGCTTTCATGTGGCCTCTCACAGAGCTCTGTGCAATGGAGAGAACACAGAGTTAAAGTGACAGGAGGAGAGGGTCACCCAAAACTGCTTTCAACTTTAGTACAGGCAGATTTAGAGCCTGTTTACATGACTAAACAGATTTGGAGGGGTGCCAGCACTGGAGGGGATTTTGCATCGAAAACAAACATGGCAAAACTGCTATACACTGGAGGCTTTGATGAAAAAAAGAAAAACATGTTCTGTTTGTGTCTGTGCATGCATTTCGTAACTGCTTTTACTAACCACACAGTTTTCCACTTCCTGTATGCTGACGCGTGACTGTCATGATTGACAGCCTGTCTCAGACAGCTAGATGCGATAAATTAGACCCATTAATCCAGTCCTATTTGCTGGAATAGGTTTGTAGGACTCAACTATCCACATGGGGATTAGAATTGACAGCAAACCGTTTCTCTGGCTGGAAAAAAATGGACCTTTCTTTAGGGTAAAATAAAATGTTAGGTAATGGGAAGACAGAAGGATCGTGGGTGCAGATGAATAGAAATGCTCCCACAATGATCTGTTTGTGTTCACGCAGTTCTGCAGAAACCATCCAAACACTTCATTAAAGAAAAGATTTAACCAAAGCATCCCTAATAACCCCTATTCAGAGTGGTGTAGACAAAATTATACAATACTGCCATAATATGTAGATGGCTAAATGTGAGGAACGGTTTTCATGTGTCACCACATGGAGTTCTGGAAATAGAAATGTTAGGTAAATATTCAAATATTACACAAAACAGGTCAAATGTTTTCTTAATGGTTTGATTTGGATTGTGCATGTACCTTCACAATTCAGTTTAAACCATGAATTATGTCACTTTTTAACTCTCATTTGGGCTTGTTGGGTGTTCATTTTGAACCCTGTTTACAACCAACATCATGCTTATTGTATAAAAAAATTATTTCTATTTATAAATGCCATTTTAGGAACATTTCAGGAGTCCACACACCTGATTTAAGGTAATGATACACAAAGTGGCAGCTGTCCTGGCAACAAAGCCAGTTTCTCATTAGCACATACTGGAAAAATCAATTTGACCAGTAATCACTCTAGGCTGTGTAACAACCATAAACTCAATATAATGCTGTAAGCATGTGCCACAAATGCACTTGACCTCAAAGGAGCCTTATACTAACGCACAGACTCTACACCCATCCATTCCACACATACTGTAGCATTAATGACTTGTTCCAATCTGACAGTTCATGTCTTTTATACATTAAAAACACCACACAAGATTTGTACGCACAGTATCTCTATGGATAAAATTGAATTTCTAAGCAAGTGATTTACTAAATGTATGTGGAAGTTCTCTGGACATAATGTCCTTCAAACCATTTTCTTTCCTGCTGTAAAGCACTCACTCTAATTTGCCTTTAAAGCTGTGTGTATGTGTGTGTGTGTGTGTGGCAGTGGGTGGGTTCCATGTTTAATGCATACGACTTAGCAGTAGAAACGATCAATATCTAACTCAGATTGCACTAAAGCAATTAGTGAAACTCATGCATTATATGTAGCATATCTTCAACTTGAATGTTAGTTGAATGGGTAACTATCTTTCATGTAAATGATAATTAAAGCCATATGAAAAACATGCACATTCTTGTTAAGTGACTCACAAAATTTTGCACAAAATGCCCTAAAGATAAACAAAAGCGAAGCTTTGCGACAGCAAAGTAAAATGCATATGCAAAATGTTGTTAGATTCTAGACATGTTTGCTTTTAAAGTCTATTGTTCCTATTTGGGAAGTTAAAACACAAACTCAGCCCAGGTGTGTTCGCTTTGTTTATCTATAGAAGCCATGATGCTGAGAATATTCTTATTTGCCTACCTATGTTTGCTTTGTTGCAGGAAGCTGATAGCAATTCCATTATCAGCCTCACCCTAAAACTACCAAAGTTTTTCTTTTGAAGACCTGAAAGTGCTTAACAAGAACTTGAGCTTTACCTGGTCGACCTCTTCATGTTGTTTGTCCCGTTATTCCTTTTAAGTGCTATAGCTGGAATTTGCAGAAGCGTCAGGCAAAACACTGAGTTCCTTGTTTGAGTTAACTTCAGCTCTGCAGGAACATGGACCTCCCTAACCAATGGCAGGACACTTCCTCAGTGTGCATGACAGCCCCTTTTTGGGTGACCACACCCCCCTGTGCTTCAATGCAGTAATATGAAGCACTCTGCGGTCAAGAGACTGTTTCAGTGGTGAGTGTGTCAACCAAGTGACGGCGTACAGTTGCCATGCACCATACAAAGTTTAATCTCAAACAATCATCATACCATAAATAAAACACTACCAACATGTAGGATTTTCTGCCATACAAACATCCTGCAGGTGCATGGTGGGAAACGTATTGGAAATGATACTTAACCCTTCAGTAGGCTGAATTAGTACTTAAGCAGTAAATGCTTATTGGGCTTTTTGGAAATTTTCCCTACTAAAATGTAATTTTTTTTTTACCCTTCTTTTTACTATGAAAAAAATTTGAATTTAATGTAACTCTATATTAAGTGTTAACATGGTTAATGGATTTCTGTTTATGAAAGTTTAATGAGAGTTTTCCGGTGGTTGCTTTACAGCTTTGATAGGATCTCAGTCAATAACACTTCTATTGACAGATGTCTAACCTAAACATCAGTGTTTACATTCCTTCCTGGAAATCCATGTATACATGCCATAAATTATTTATGACTATTTGATCAAATTCTTCCTAAGCTTTCTTACTGTATGCACAAGTGCACTTATTAGTTGAAATATCTTTCTAACTAAGAAATGTTCAAACGTTTGGGATTGGTAGGATTTTTTTTAATGCTAACCATGGCTACATTTATTTAATCAAAAATACAGCAAAAAGCAATATTATGAAATACTATTACTTTTAAAAAGAATTGTTTTCTATTTTAATATATTTAAAAATGTACTTTATTTCTATGATGCAAAGCTGAATTTTCTGCAGCCATTACCCCAGTCGTCAGTATCACATTATCCTTCAGAAATCATTCTAATATGCTGATATGCTGCTCAAGAAACATTTCTTACTATTATCAATGTTGAAAACTGTTGTGCTGCCTAATATTTTTGTGGAAAACATTATGCATGTTTCTATGAACCAGAACACACAATGGTAACCTAACAATTGCTAAATGTTTTCAAATTCTGAGTAAGGTGCCCCCTGACATTTTGTATACTGTACAAGTATTTTGTAAAATTTCTAATTCTTTCTTTCTTTCAGGTTTATTTGACAGGGACAATGTACATCAATAATACATAAATGTAAAATGTGCCAGAATTAGCCAGAAGGCTATTTTGCATTTGCAGTCCCTTGGGGAAAAAAATCAGCAGTAAAATGACAACAATGATATCATACATGATGCTGATTTAGCTCAAAACATAGTATAAAATGTTATTTTATAAACGGTTTTCTATGGATGGTCCACCTCTTCCCCTTTACACTGTCTCTGGTGTCTTTCTGACCATGGGTCTGGGTTTGTCATCTAATTAGACACTGAGGTAGCATCTATTTTTAGCTCTGTGTTGTTGTCTTGTACTAGCCTCAAGGTTCGGAGGGAAGGAGAAGAACTGAACTTTTATCTCTTTGTATAGAAAAATCATTGAGTTTAATGCTCTTTATTTAGATGAAATGGTACCTGTCTCTCTTTCCACATGTTGAGCTGCTGGACGAGGTGGTTCTGCTGCGGGAGTCTGCCATCTCCTTCTTCAACGTGGACAGGCGTTCTGTGGACATGCTCTTCCTAACACACAGAGACAAGAGCATGAGGTGGAGAAGAATGAGTGAGGCACAATGCAGAGGCCAGGAAAGAAAGACATCAAAGAAAAGAACAAAAGAGCATGACTGTTTTCAACATTTCATAATAATTCGAAATGCTACTTAAACAGCAATTTAGCATAATAGTATGATTTCTGAAGGATCATGTAACACTGAAGACTGGAGTAATGGCTGGAGTAATTCAGCTTTGGATTACAGGAATAAACTTCATAATAGCCATCCTTTAAACTAAATGGTCCAAATGGTTTATTACTCCATATCACCATCTTGAGGTAGAGAAGTAATACTGCACTGATGTTGTTGATGTGGGAAAAATGAAAATATTTCCAGCATGTGCAACGTCAACAATAAAATGTCTTCCAATAAAATGACATTTGAAAAATGATCTGCAATTAAAAATGATACATATGTTGCTTATAACTCTCACCTTTTGATAGACATCAGCACCTCCTTTTTCGGAGAGGAGGGAGAGGAAGGATAGCCACTCAAGCGTTTTGTTTGCACATAGCCATTTGTCAGAGGCTTGGATGGCAGAGCTTGCAATATCTGCCGAACTAAATCAGGAAGGAAGAATGTGAGATCACATGCAAATTATTTTCACCTCCCACATGGAAACTTTTTATGTAACCACTATATTATGTATTACAATCCATCCCTGTAGCTCTTAAGGTTGAAATATCCTAATAGTTAATCATCTAGGATGCTAACACAAAGGTTACATCTTATAATGTTTAATCAGTAATGCACCCTTGGACAAGGTTACCCTCAGATTATTATAGTGTAAATTGCTTTAGATGAAAAAGTATCTTTCTAGGCTCTAAAGACATAATGACAAAACGCAGAGGGCCATAATAAAGCACTGACCTTTAGTAGGTCCACCTTTCTTGCTGCTGGCCTGTGTGATCTCCTCACAGCAGCCCAGCCTTCTCAAAGCATCCGCCAGCGCCGCCTTCAGCAGCTGAATCTCATCCTCCTGCAGCTGCACCCTCTGCTCAAGGTGAGAGAGACGGTCATCCATCTCCATCCCACTCCCGGCTGATACATTATCATCTGAAAGAGACAGACAGATAGTTATACTATTAGAATTTGTAGGAAATTGAATTTGTAGAGTTTGTCCAAATCTGTATAACTTTCTTTCTTCTGAGGGATATAAAAGATGATATTTCTGTGCTCCAAAGACAAAAGTCATACAGGTTTGGAACGACATGAGGGTGAGTAAATGTCAATGATGACTATCCCTTTAAACCACTGGTTCTCAATCCTTTTTGACTCAACGGCCCCCCATAGTCCAACACGTTATTCAAAGGCCCCCCATTATAAGGTATACCTACAAGTTATGATATTTTCTTTGGTATTTCTGTAATTATGACAAAGCTGCTTGTTTTCAAACTTTTTTTTTATCAGAAACTTGGATCATTTATATATTTAATACCTAAAATTAATTTTGTGATTCCAGAATTGTTAAGAACTGTATGTTCTAAATAAATAAACAAATAAATAAAAAGCAACAGTTATTGGGATGTGGTGTTAAAAAAAGAAATACACATTTATTTTTACAAATCTTATTATTATTATTAATATATGTAAATTTTAATAAAAATAATATTTTAAATTAAATCATCCTGCTGTCCCTTGAAAGTTTGCCGGGGCCCCCGAGTGGGCCTTGGCCCCCTGGTTGAGAACTACAACTTCTTCTCAAAGTCATTTTTAAACAACACAATTTGGATAGACACTGCGGAAAGAATGTGGTTCAAAAAGTCACTCCTATTAGCCTAAGGTGGAAAGTCCATTTTAATTTACACACTATTTGGTCACAAAAAAATTTGTCTTTGCATAACCAAATATCAAAACAAATGGCATCAACTTTAATGAATTATAGCACAAATGTATTTTTGAACTAAACATTTCAAAAGATACGACAACGTAAATATTATTCAAAATGAAGAAAAAAGTACTTGAACGTGTGTTTACCATGCTAGGACACCTGTCACTTCATACACCCACTATAACAACACTGGGATCCAGTTGCTTAAAAGTAATTGAAAAAATGGTAAAAGAAAAGAAAAGCTTGTTTGCACTAATAAAAATGTGTGCATTTTGAACTGTCAAAACATCTGTGATTAAAAACGCTGATGAATATTTATCCAACAAAATGTGTTCATACCACAAAAATCCATTAAAATCACTTGAAAATAAAAACTGAAAGCCTGAGCGACCAATTGAGAAGGTTTCAAATGCTAACAATGCTGATTCACTGTGGCAGCCATCTAATGTGTTGTATTTAAATATACAACCTATAAATACACACAATAAACAAAAAAAAAAGGATTTTTCCTGCCACATTTACACATTTTTTCAAAATTAGCTCCTCAATATTTCACATAAAACAGTGGCTCGTCTCTGTTTCGATCTAAAGGGCAATGCAACGGGCTCCACGCTAAGTGTGCATATATAATAAACCTCTTTTAGTGCCTGCACCGCTAACACATGGAGATCACAGCTGTAAAGCAGCATCAGCAGGTGGTGAGCACGTCAACTGAAATAATAAATGTGAAAGAAAAAATGGGAGGCAAAAGTAGAAGGTGAGAAGAAAGCAGGATGAAGCTATAGTGATGCTGGAAGACAAAAGCAGTCTGGAAGAAACCGAATGCTCAGTGACCGAGTGTGCTGAAATATTCATCATCCCGCTCTGTTTGTACTCCCCTCCTACCTGCCATTCCAGTCAGTACTATGTCCGCCTGTCAGTCAGCCTCTCGGACAGCCTGATCCTCTGCAGCTCTCTAGGGGTTTCCTAACGGTGCCAAACGCCTCCCTGGCCAAGGTTTCTTTCTCCCACCTTCCCCTTGGCTTGCTGGATGGCTGATCCCGTGTCTGGACCTCCCTTCCTCCCCTCCCCCACCCTTTACCACTCAGTGCTGTGAGTAAAGAGGAGAAGGGTGATGTTTGTAACAGGACACTGTTTCCCGTCTCCTATGCGGTAGAAAACTGCTGGTGGTGCTGTTGGCAGAGAGAGAGCTTTGGCTCGACTCCAGACCTGTCTGATGCATCCGCCAGGCACTACCAGGAAGTGCACTGACCAGCCTCTCCACCAATGGGACACTAAAGTGTGTACATGCGTTTTTACAATTTACAACTTGTTGTTTTATAACCCCAGGGCGCATGCTCATTTTCTTAACCAATATTATTCACATTAGGGATTTTTACTGTACTAATTGAATTGCTAATTTCAAAGTCTGACCTCAGATATGCAGATCCAGCGTTTAATATCAGTTTAAACCATCCAACTGTACAACAAGGACAGACACTCTCTCTGACCCAGGCTCATCATATACTGTCTACCCATCCATCTGTTGTCCAGCCAAACCATCTGGCACAGAAATAGATTTACTGGAAAACCCAAACAATGACCACTATGTACACTGATACCTATCCTTGAGAGAACCTGTAATGCACAAGAACGAAGATGAAATAGGCTAGTCGTTTCGACAGCAACAACGACAAGCTGTGCACACTGGTTGTTAGCGTAAGGACACCATAGTGATAATATTGAATTTCCTAAAGACCTTCAGTGATTGACTGTATGCAGAATTCTATTCAAGCATTTTAATTGTATTTATTTATTAATTATCTTTACTTAAATCAAAAAGGAATTGCAGGTCTGCTCTGCAACACTAGGGAAAAAAACAATTTTAAAAGGAAATAATAATTTGCAACTAACCATATAATCATTAAGCAAGCAAAATTAATAGGCTTACTGTCGTTAAAAGAGAGGAGAAGCATCTTATCTTATCCATATCTTTTGCAGTTGAGGTCAAAGGCTGTGTGTCCAAACAGACTTTATGGTATTTTGAAGCACATTCATCAGTTGGTAGACTGGCTAATACTAATGCAATATTTAGAACAGTGTTTTAGACTGGTAAGTCACATTCCTGCTGTTGTTTACAGTATACAATAACAAAATTGTCAGATATAACAACATGTAATTTTGCCTATGCAAAAAATTGATTAATTAATTAATTCTACTTCTTCTTTGAATGTCTCCTCTTCTCGTGCTTTCTAATCTAGTTGTCTAATAAACCTTGCATAGTATATTACGAGTATTGTTTGCTCTTTGACAATTTGCTTCGGATTAAAGTGTCTGCTAAATGAATAATTGTAAACATACCATGAAATGAATGCCATGAAATGAATGGTAAAATTCTGTATGATAAATCTGATGCTCTGCTGGTTTACACTTGACAACACAAAATCTCGTTCCTACAGCAAAACTAGTTGAGAACCAATGCTTTAAACAATTGCCAACTGTTTGTTAATGATTAGATCTGACTGTAATATCATTTTTAATTAAAATCTTTGCATAGTCATGATAATGCTGACAACAGACATGATGTTTAGGCCTACAACTGATCTTCAAGGTACTGTTATCACTAGAGATAAACTGTAACCTAGGTAAATCCATTTTAGTAGGTGCGTAATGTTATACACTAGATTACTGGGTGACAATAAATAAGTAACTCAGTACATTCTTTCCACTAAAACCTTATGCAAATCAAATAACAAAGGCCCAGTGAAGCAAGCTGAATCAGGATGAGAGGATGAGAGGCTCAAAGCATATCAACAGATGAGGAGAAAATTAATGAAAAATGTAAACACATGACAAATCATGTAGCTTGGACTGAAATGCTCTAATATCTAACACCAGTCTGAATCTGAGTAGATGTTCATTCTTGTACCCTGATACTGGTCCCAACCGCACATACGCGATAAGAAAATGCCTTAGGTGAAAATAAAATTTGCATGTAGGCTATATAAAACTGATCATAATTTAAACAAATATATTCATCACTGGCAACAAGGAGACAATTTATTTAGTTGTGCCCTCGCAGGCAGAGACGCACCGACACGTCAATAACATTACATTGCTGGAATGTATATAGTTAATATCAAAGACACAATTCGTTCGCGTTCGACATGCGTTTAACGAAAACAAGCCATCTCGTGAGGCTCTCCAGCGCATTCATTATAAATGCTCAGTCAAGTCGCTGCCAAACTTACCGTTACAATACCGAAGCAGAAGGGTGTTCGTGTCATACAGGTTCCCACATGAAGCTACTCGCTCCGACATGTCCTTCTACTGATCAATTCCTTTATTATTTCTTTTAAATCGCCGGTCCTCCGATCCGCCTGCCTTCTTTCCTGACATAAGAGTGAACCTTCAATACCTTTCCACCGAATAACCGACAACAACCTGTGCTGCCTGCGTTTCTATAGCAACAGCCTCACCGCTGATCTGCTACCCAGAGGAAACTAGAGAGCATGTTTACTTTTGGAGTCCCATAATATGCAGTCACTACTTTCATGAGCATGATGTGTATATTAAGATAGGTTCTTCAAACTAGCAAGCCATGAGGGCAAAGTCTACATATCTGACTACTGTGCACAGGTATGAAAGAGATGAATAGATCATTATTGCCGTGTGTAGTCGGTCTAGAGATATTTATCTTGGGAATTTACGTGCTAATAATGTTGGTGTCATAAAATTCCATGTCCTTGACAGTAAAGCCACTGTTTTTCTACTCTCTAACGGTAGATGGCGGTGTAGGTATGATTAAAACAAGATATGATGGCGTCAACTCAGCTCCAAACGTTTCTGTATTTGGCCCATTCAGCGAATACTCTACACCAGTGGTTTCAGACTTTTTTTTGTATGTCTCCCTATATCTGACACTTCAGATCTTGCAGTCTCCACTAATGAGCTGATGAGTTGAATCAGGTGTGATAGATGAGGGAGACATACAAAATCAGCAGGGCTGGGGGTAGGCTACTCCAGGACAGGTTTGAGAACCACTGTTCTACACCAAGGGTCTTCAACCGGTTGTCCGCACCGCAGCGGTACTGCAGGGGGTCCGCCAATTAATGTTTGATCACAAGTCATTTTTGTTAAAAAAAATTTAAAACGGGTAAAAAAAAATCACAAAGTTTACACATTTTTTTTTTTTTGTAATATAAGCACCCTGAAACGAAAGCGAGAGCACCCTCAGTTGATACTGAGCTCGGAGATTGTGCAAATGTTCCTGTTTACAGCGTTTTATTTTTCATAGACTGTAAGGTTTTTTTTGCAGCGATGAGAAATGTAACCAATCACGGGCATGTTTGTTTATTTACTTGAACGCAATGGCCAATCAGAGGTGTTTAAGATAGAATTCAATCACTGCTCAAAACGCCAGAATTTTTGCAAATGCAACGCTCGATATGGTCGCGTCTATCGACCGATGCCCCGCCTTCTGAGTAAAAGAGCCAATCGCTAATCCGTAAAGTAGTCGCGTCACTGCAGGTTGCTATAGAAACATTCAGCGTTCTGAGACGCACGCTTAGGACTGCGCATGCGCACTGACTGGTCTAGCCTGAATAATAAGCTTTTTTTTACGCTATTTGATTAAAAAAAAAAAAAAATCAACATTGGCGATTTTCATATGAAATTTAATCGTAAGTTTGGTGAACAGTTTTGGAGAATTTGATGTTTCCCCATTCAAAGAGATATTAGGAGCTGCGTACTGAAGAGTGTGAAATGACTTGTCTTAAAAAGGGACTTGGATTATGCTCGCTCTGTGCTGCGAATGACTCCCTACTGCAGGTAAAGACGGTATCAGTATCAAACGTAATACAAAATAAGTGTTCAGTCAGTGCACCAGAAACGCCCCAGGTATGTGTAATTTATAAGATACATAGTTAAATGTATAGGCTAGCCTACTATCAATATTTGACTCAGTCAATATTTATTGCATATTTCTAGGGTTGGGTTGCCTGTAGAAACTTTGTTTATTTCTGGTATGAGTACATAGCTTTAGTAGAATTTCAGGCAGAGGAGAGTAAATCCTTATTTGTTTGTTTATTTGTTTGTGATTATTTTTAATATAATAAACACTCTTGTTTACAGAGTGTAAACAAGCCTACATCATTGCTGGTATGTAAGGATTATGGTAGATGGTTATTGTATGCCAATTGATATTGCAGTCTAGCACATAGACAATAGTAATTTCATGTTTTTTTCTCCTGTTGACCTGCCTTATTTTGCCTGATCACTGAACATCTAGGCTATTTATTTTTTCAACAGTGAGTTGTGAATTCAGTTGACATTGAGGCCTCAACAGCCATATTTGTGTTTGTTTATAATTTTCCCTTTCATTAAGCCAAAACAAAGGCGTCTCTCAAATGAGTGAGGCTAACATGTTAATTTTACCATTTAATCAGACAGGAAGTGACATAAGCCTACTTATTCTCAGACTGTTTTTGAGCAGCTCTATCACACCCCTCGTTCATGAATCAAGAGTGGTTATTGTTAATGGCTCCATGGTTCATGCTTATGCAAGATCATTATGGTTGGCAGTTCAGGCAAACTGGTAACTGGTGTATTGACTTGATGTTTGGGGTTTATTTGCATGTGCACCATTGCTATATTCAATTCTCATTTCATCACTCTCTGGCAACGTGTCAGGAGGGAGAGAGAACAGAGCTCTCATATGGATGTCAAATAACAAATGTCCTATGTGTGCCAGTATGTAAGGTCAGAGTTTTTCTGATTATATTGGATGGTTGAATGGAGCAGAAAGAGTTTTAATTGGGTTGTAGACAAATAGGAGAATGAGAAAGATATGCACTGTGAATTTTCTATAGATTTTCCCATCATTCTACTAAAAGCTCCACTCTGCAGACACTGCAGTATTTGAAGTATTAAAAATGTGTAACTTAATCCTCAAAGTACTAATTTTCTAAATTACATTTTGACACACTTCATAATTTGAAGTGCTCTTAAAAGGCTTGGGAAACTTGTTTGTAACTAAATTTTAAGAGGAATAATTTTCCTTAAAGTGATAATTGAGCTCTATCTGCACAAAACTAGAGTGCTTTGATTTTCAAGATATGATGATATGTCTCAGCACTTGTAAGAAAGATATTCAAATAATAAATTTTTCATGCAGTGGAATCAGTTCTTTGTTGGCATCCATTTGAACTTTTAACTTAATGGCAGTTGCTTGGCTGGTGCAAGAAGTGCAATTTGCAATCTGCCCATTTCATTCAACACTCATTCAAATTTTTTTGTTTTTTTGACTTGAACCAGAATGACAGCTGGATATTCGCTTTGCTTTTCACCTTGTGAACATCCTCCCATTGAGATTTCCAGAAGACATTTGTCGTTTTGTCATATTTCAGTAAAAGTTATTTTTGTTTGTCATACAAGCATGTATCAATCGTGTAACTTTAAAATGCAGTTGCTTCATGTGTGGAAGAGTGGATATGCAAATGATTTGGACTTAAGGGATTACATGTATCTTATCAAATGGTTTAAGGAGCAGTGGGGAACAGCCATATTATGAGTAGAAAATGTTCAAGTGCAATAGTCCATTATGCATAGTGTATTTCTGAAACTCCAATTTATGTTTATGTTTCACTAATGGTTTGATCACACTTTCAGTAGAAGTGGTTTGGGTAGTTTTGGTTGGTTGGCATTGCCACACTGTTTTTTTTAGTGTATCATCCAGGAACTTCTGTACATTTAAAAGGTGGTTGTGAGTCAGCTGTACCACACCACGCCATAGCAAAGCTAGTTATGAATGGGTCACTGTCCGTCTGCAGGCTGGCATCACTGTCCATGTCTTACAGTGGAGGACAGTGTGTGTGATAAAATATAAGGACAGTGAACTGAACTTTCACTTGCGTTGTTATCCTTTTTATGATATACATGCATTTTTAGGCCTTGCAAACTATTTCTCTGACACTTGGTTGATATTTTTAGACTTGTGAGCTAGATCAAATGATCTGACTGGCTAACATGGAGTTTTTTAGAAATTGAAAGAGTGTTTGGTAGCATCAGTCCGAATGGGCTGAAAATGACAAGCCATTCAGTATTGTTCTGCCTGTATGTCATAGTTTTTGAATATATGGATTTCAGTCTATAATTATAATATTTTATGGCTCAAGTTTCCTTTTTTATTATGATAATAATTTACTATTACTGGAAATGTTATCAGAATTTATTTTTAAGTTAACTTAACATTTGATGAAAATGTTATTTTATATTATATTTAAATTATAAATATATAAATTATATTTAAAAAAATTATATATATATAATTTATAAAATAATATATTAATATATAAAATAATTTTTTTTTTTTAAAAGGTTAAAAAAATATAGGCTACATTTAAAATAAGGAGGTTTATAACAATTCATAATTTAAATGTAAACATTTTTGTGTTGGGCCATTTTAAAATGTTGGCAGGGCAAGTAGGAATTTGAACTACCAGCAGAAAAAAGTACTTGGTGTTGAGCCCTTGTTAAATAATGCTATATGGAGATTTTGGCACGTCTAATAACAGAACTTAATGATCAATTGTTGTCACAATTAATGTTGTAAATGTCGCTTGAGATGCAACATAAACCAGTTTGGTCGATACATGCTGACTATTTTATCAGTTAGACTTGTTTTGTCATGTCAAGGACACTGCCTAGTGCCTACACATATATTGTAGAAAATATCTTTATCTTAATACATGAATAATACTCTTAATGCATGAGTAACAGCTGATGAGGAAATACAGTTGAAAAAAAAGACAGCATCATAATTTTTTTATTTTGAATGTCTGCTTCTGTACACTTGTCAGGACAAGTTCTTTGTGAGCATGGCACTGTTGCCATGATAATGTTAAACAAACAGACCTACTAAACAATGGATACACCTTTGCATCTTAATTCCCATTATTAAATCTACATTTTTTGACATCTTGGCAGGGTCACTTTCCATTAGTATGACGCATGACCTATCAAGCCTGGAAGCCATTTTCATTTGACGCAAATGTTGGGTTACTTCACATGGAGATCCTGACTGGGGTAGGCCTGAAGGTTCAGCTGTCCTGCTCTCAAAAAGAAATGCTACAAAAAAATTTTTTTATGACTAGCAGCATGACATAACCACACAGCTGTTTCTGCCTGAAGCTACTCTACCAGAACAAGACTATTGAGTATGTCCCTGTGATAGTGACCCTTCTTTAACTCAATCTAGAATTTCAGTGAACTTCCAAGCTGCTTCCTGTCTGCATTGGCAATCCCACTGAGCATCATAGTTTTATATCCTCATTATGCAAGGCTCGCCATTTTAACCTGCATGGACCAAGGTTGAAGAAAGTTCGATTTCCAGGAAAATTATTGAACTATAATACAGTAAATATGTTTTTCTTTAAAGGGATAGTCTACCCAAAAATTCTGTCATCTGTCATTCTTCCACAAACACAAAAGAAGATATTTCAAAGGACATTGGGAAACAAATGTCATTGGAGCCCCCCTGACATCCACTGTATGGACAAAAATATATCTTCTTTTATATTTCAGAAAAGAAGGTAAAAAAACAGGTTTGGAACAGCATGAGGGTGAGTTAAAAAGCTATGGATGAATGTAGAGGAAAAAGTGATTGTCAGATGGGCTGCACTTTTTGAAGAAGAAAGAGCATCTGAAAGCGGTGTCCCTGCCAATAAATGTCACACATCTATTGATAAAAATGTCTTGGCAATCAAGTAGCTTTGCTCTTACTTGTTGGGCTTTGCACTCATTACAGGCCCACTCCAGCTGATGGCCCATGAGTGAAATGCTGGTTTCTTTGGCTCTGAAAGATTTCCACTTTGCATTTCATTGTGAAGAGTAGACATGTTCATGGTGTCTGGTAAGATTTTTCTCCTCTCGTGATTTTCAAAAGAACTGTCATCCTGTGATTATTCACCTGTGTATGCATTATTGTGCACAATGATCTCATTTCACAAAATATTTGTATCTGTCATCATATTCTCACCACAATATCCCCTTGAAAATCAACAGAAAAAAAATAATTTCTTAGATTTTCAAAGCAAGACTACAAAAAAGGCCCAATGTCACCGCCTGAAGTCATAAGTGACAACATGCAAAAGAAGTGGGTGTTAAAAAAATCTACAATTCAATTATTAGAATGATTAAAAAACAAAAATGCTGTTTATCCATGCTGGCATTTCCCAACAGATGTTAACAGCCATGTCTGAATGTCTAAAAATGCTGATAAAAGAAAACGAAAGAAAGATTTAGAGTTAAATGTTATGAAAGTGGTTGCCACGATCAATAGAAAGAATGTTTTCAAAGACTCTGACTGAAATGACATTTTCATTTTGATTTTATATTTAGGTCATTTATACTTAATCCCATTTCTGTCAGTTCTGGCGATTAGTGTGGATTGTAGGCATAATGGTGCCAGATACTGAGGTAATGGGAATTAAGAATGCAGTAAATCTCTGCTGGCAAACTAGACTCGTAAGATCAGCTCACTGACATATTCCTGGATGATTTTTGGGTTTCGCTTCAATTGAGCGCAGAATTCCTTTTAATGGTTTGCAAATAGTTTGCAAAAGTTCTATTTTCTGTTGTTATATCAGCATGTTTATTTATTTATTTGGTATGATATCAGACAATTTTTAGGAAGTTTAGGTAAATCATTTTGTTTACAGCTGAATCATTTCAGTTGCATACAACAGTAAGTAATATCTTGTTATTTTCCAACCCGTGTTAAATGTCAACCAATTAATATGATTTACCAGTATGTCAACACAGGATGTAAATTCTCTGCACAACACACACAAACAGTCATTCTTTATCTTTTTGGGTGTCTATATGGGGCTCCTCTTTGGTCAGCATGCTTGCCAGGAGGAATCCCAGATGAAGAGTATAATCTTTTTATTGATTAGTGAGAAAGACCTCCGGATAGTTATTTGTCAATTTCATTTGCTGCACACACAGAGCTTTGTGTTTTTTTTTTTCTTTTTCAATTTCAGATAAAGCTTTATTATTGTTATTCCACTGCATGATAGCTTTAAGAATCAAGCCCAGCTGAGGCAGCATGTTTATCACTTACTCTGACTCTTGTTGTTTCAGTGCTGTTATCTGAACATCTGATGCCTCACGAGCACTAAAGTACTGGACAGAGGTGCATTTCCCAAAAGCAACTATGGTCGCAAGATCTGCTGTTACCAATAGAGTTAAATGGAACTAACGACCATAGTTAGCTAACGATGCTTTTGGGAAACGCACCCCAGAACGATTGGAGAATGTAGTTTGTAAAAATTACACCCATGAAAGATTCTTTTGTGGCTGTGGCATATGATTGTTGTGAAATATATCTAGGAATCACGAAATGGAGAGGACACTTTATTTTGATTTTGTTAATTGAATATCAGTGTTTGCTTGAGGAACTTTCCTCTTATGATGATTCACTAAAATTACATTTTATTCTCATAATCAAAACAACAGTTATACCACCCAGTGTAATTAACTTGTCTTCCTTGCTTAAGAATAGTATGAAAATAGGTAGTCAAATGAAAGGGCTCATTTCCAAACATTTTTGTCATATGTATTTTATTTTATTTTATTTAAGTCTTTGATCAAAGCAATTTTTGTACATATTGTGATTTTTTTTTTTGTACATATTGTGATTTATTTTAAATGCAGACTTTTGTAGTTTTATAATTACACAAGGCCATATGGTGATTTGTTTTATTTAAATTAATTGCTCAGCTGTAAATTAACAAAAACATATTTAATCAAAATACCTCTGAATATTGTAACTGATCTGATAAAATCATGACAAAATTGCTGCTCTTATGTTTTGTACATGCTATAGTTAAATCAATCTTTTTAATTCATAATTAGCATCAAACAAACAATATAACAATATTCTTGTTCACATTAATAAAACTATAACATTTAAAAAATGCACAACTGCCAATCAGGTGGTGATAACCATTAAGAATGTAATTTGCCATTCAACAAAAGAAGACGAAAAAAAGAAGTGGCAAGCTGCTTCTTAGCATACATTTCTATGGTGACTCATGGATTCAGTGCTCTGTTATGATAATCTGGTGTTTTCACTGTGAACATACTTTGGGTTGACTGAACTTACTCGCAGTCATGGTTTTGGAACCGGCATACCTCAGGTAAGCAAGTTTAGGGTTAATTAACTGGACGTTAGGCTATATGTGGTGGTAAGTTAATCTTTCTTACTGGAATACACCTTCGGTGTGATGTGGGTTACGTAAGCTCAGAAATCACCTGCTAGCACATTCAAAAGTAATACTTTACCTTATAAATCAAACCTGGTGCCAGTCACATGAGAGGAGGTTCTCCTTAGGCGTATTCCAGTGCAGAACACAACTTCATGCTTGAATAGTGTGCACTGTGTTCAGAATCTCTCATTTTGTCCCTAAATCCATCATTATGTAGAGTCATGTGAGCAGTTTTAAATGCTCATTTCGTTTTAATCCAGCAGTAATACAATAAAGAGCTCAAGTGTGGTAAACAAACACTATTACAGGTTGACCTGCCGACCTGTGGGGAATTAAACTGTCATGAAATTTCTAACTCCAGCATTTCTCTGGGGTTACCTACAAGGGCAGACACTCAGATGGCCTTCCTTTGTTTTCCAATAATGTTCATCTGACTAACATATAAACATTCATATTTATTATTATAACAGAATTGAAAATGCTCAATTTACCCCTGCAAATATTATCAGCAGGGCATTGACAAATCTGCGATTCATTGTTCTTATCGGTTGTAAGTTCAGAGAGAAATACTGAGGATAGTGGAAGGTATTATAGTGCAATTCAGAGTTACAAAGACTAAAAAGAGGAATGTTGGGTATTTGTAAAGATTTACTAATGTTAAGCAGGCTTAAAGCTTTCAACTGCTAAACTAAATGCCACTCTAGACATGCTGATTATGCAACATACTAGAGGTTGAACAAGGTCTATTTAATATATTTTTTTATATAATACAAGAGAAAATATTTGAAACTTTGATGGCCCCAGTGCACATTTATTTATTTATTTAGTTAGTTTGTCTACAAATTAGTGGTCAGTTACTCATTATTATAAATATAATATTCATACAAATCACTTTTATTATATAAATAAGTGAAGGGGAATAATATTGTTTGCTAACGTCTCATTCATCTTTTCCCTTTCATTTTGCCTTCTTTTTTAATTGGTCTGATTGAAATAAATGACAACTGTCGAGGCTCATGAGTAAAGCTCACTGAGGCCAAAATGTCATAGTTGATATGCTCATAGTTCAGGCTTTTTCTTTTATAAAGTAAACTCTACACAAATGTCTGACAAAATGATTGCCTCAGAACAAATAGCTCTGGTGCTTTGCTTTCTGTAATAGCTTTAAATAATATGCTTCATTATTCTTGTCTTTTTTTGAATATAGAAAAAGGTTAATCAACAGTGCTCAACAAACAGCATTACAATGGCCACTGTCATCGCAGACCTGTCTGGAGTGTATTCATAGGCTAGAATATTTAGCATTAAGCTACCACTGTGGAGACCTATTGTGAAGAGATTTTTTTTTTCATCTTGTTAGTTCATTTCCTCTCAAATCTCTGCAGCTAATTGGCAGCCTCAGTAGAAAGTGTCAGCCAGTGGAAAGTAGACTTCAACATTTTGAGACCAGCACCATGTGTCTGGAGCTCATGCCTCTCACCAACACCACTGACCTCTACGCTAAGTCAAGTATTTGGAAAAAATATTTTTTTCTCATGTTTTATTTCTGATTGATTGTGTCTATAGAGCACAACAAGTGTGTTCCGGACACTAAAAATCCCATTCATTTTCTCCATTGACAAATACTGTAGATTTGAATGATTCTGTATAAACCTTTCAAAACAGATGTACTATGAGCTCAGAGAGTTTTGGTTTGTGGTATATGCTTCTGTTGAAACCATCAGTAAGCATAATATCAACTTCATCTCATTTTAAAATCATATTTAATTTTTATACTTTTAACTAATGACTTTAAATTAATTGTGTTTGATTTGATTTACATTGTTTAAAAGGCTTCATGGGATTGTAGTTAATTTATTCATAAAAGATGTTAAGCACAGTCTTTTTTCTTAATTTTCACTGACATTTTTTCTTCGAATTACAGTTTGTAATGTTGTAATTTATCTTGGAGCTGGTTGGTTTATTTAATGGCTCAGAACTACATTTAACTTAACTGTGTTAGATTTAGGAAGTAGATTTAACTGTATTGAAGAATATTTTGAAATCCCAATGAAAAAATTAATGGGAAAAATATTTCCAGAACCGAGACCACTAAGGACCACTAAAAGTTGGGGATTACTGTTATACGCTATCGTTATACAAATGTATGTAGGCAAAACTGGAACGAGTGAAGTATGTATCAACCAACTCTAAAGTTAGTTTTGTTGAACCATCAGGATATTATGTCTTTGTGTTTGTGATGATGAGGAGACCACAAGTGATGCATTGTCCTTTTCTTTGTCCTTTAAACTGTAGATTTATGGTGCATTTTGTCAAGACCCAAGGTTCTTATCTTAAGTTGCACCTACTTTGAAAACAATGCTTAAGTAGTTGAAAACAGCATTTAATTTTCATTTACTGCTCTTAAACATGTTGTAAATATGCCAATGGCTGTCATTTCTTTTAGACACAGATACAATTCTGGGGTATTGCTGTAATTCCTTTGCTCTTTCCAGTGTAGACCAATAAGATCTCTAAATGACATCTCTCCATAAAGGATAGCACATCAGCCCTCGCACTCAGAGGTTCACGGCATGAACACACTCCACTAATGTCTCTCATTTTAATAATGGATATGAGTGAAGAAATACTCCCTGCCAATGAAGTTACTGTCATCATTTAGCCTGCATACTGTAAGCGATATGCACACATCCTCGTTGAATGTGACAGATTTAAATCAGCCAGGAACAAAGACTTGTTCTGGTGCCCTTGTGCATTTCACTGAGCTTCACCACCATAGAGCTGTGTGAATAATTGCTCCAGGCCGATACACTGTTTTATGGATAGTAATAAGTAATCTGTCCACTTCTCTTTCAGGGAATTCAGTCTATTTACCCTGAACTTTGCTGCTTGTGACATTTCTAGGACACTACTAAGTTAATTGTTCACCCAATAATGAAAATTCGGTCACCTCATGCCACTTTAAACTTGTCTGACTTTCTTTGGTGTGTTTTTCTTATTCTAACTATTCGTTTAAGGATGTCAGAGCAGATGTGTAAAGAAATGTACACTAGAGCTGTCCAGAATTGTCAGCTCAAGATGAGTTTTTGGCCTCTTACTCTTCATTTAACGTAGATTAAGTCAATGTTTGAGTCTTAGTACATTATACAAAATAATATATGCATGCGAAATGAATCCACATTGCTCACTTAAACTGAATCTTGTTGTGTAACTTTTCACAGCACATATTGTATGGACTATTGTACGTTAAAAAATAAAGGTTCTTTATTGGCATTGATGGTTCCTTAAATAATATTTAGCATTCATGGAACCTTTCCATTGCACAACAGGTTCTTTAGATTATAATGATCTGCAAAAAAACAAAAGGGGAACCAAAAATGTTTCTTCTATGGCACGACTGAAAACACCCTTTTGGAACCTTTATTTTTAAGAGTGTAAAAAAACAAACCTGTCCCCCTTATTTGAATCGATTTTCATTGGCTAATTCAAGCAGACGATTCAGCTTATTTAAATGAAATCTGTTTCTCTGCATACTGAGTGGTCACTGAAATGGAACAAGTAACGAAACCTACTGATAATTGCAGCATTTGGGAGGCTATACTCTGATTGGTAAAAGTGTTTCTTTGGGCTCTCTGGCAATTATCTGTGTGGATCTGGTGCTGTAATTTTTATTAAAAGCTACCTATGATGAAAATCCTCCATGAAGTCTACATTATTTGAAAACTTTGTGTTCTAGACTCAATTTAATATAATATTAACATAAAAACATCAAAGTGTGACTGTGTGGCTGCATGTCAAGGTCATTTACTTACTATACATTTTATATTAGATATGTGTAATCAGTTGTTTTTTTAAAGTAGATTTAACTGTAATACTATGTAGTTTCTCCATCTAATATACTTACAGGTACAATCAGGAACAGTTGAAACAAACCCATTTGAGAGAATGAATTATATTTGAAATTATATTTATATGAACTATATTAAATTATAGTTATATTTAAAATGAAGTTAATTATTGAGGCTAAATCTCTTGACAGGGTTTCAGGGTTTCTCTCCTGTCTTTGATTAATAACTTTAGCCTTTGCTTTGAAGTTTACGGAGTATCTGATTTTTATTCTAATGACTATTTGATGTCTTTGTCTAGGCAAAACTGTAATAGTAGATTTTACCCTATAGTGAACAGATTCTAGTGCATAGGTTCTTTCTACCCTTTTTAATTTAGCCAAAATATTATGTAATCTACGGCCCTTTGTACTGTAGATTACATAATATTTTGGAAGTGTGCACCCCACACTTTGTCAGGAAGAGACATTTCTGTGTCCATGACGTTGATTTCCCTGGCACATGTAGCAAATTATTCCTTACACCTATGTAGATTTGAATGTTCGTCTTATATGTTTTCCTTAATTGGACCGATTGGACTGGTAGTTTACACCTTTTTCTTAGTATAAAATAATAAATAATTACACTATAAAAATTTATTGGATTGAACTAAACAATTAATTAAATTCTGGAGCTTGACCTGGACGATTTTTTTGTGAAACTGTGCTTATACACACACTGTGAATGCATCATGTGTCATCAGAGAGTATATTAAACAATGGTTGTTTATCTCAAAAGAAAACTATAGCATAAATTATATTGGGGACTATTAATCCCGATGTACATTCCGTCTCTTGGTAAATATTAATTTGAGTCATAATGGGTTTGGTTCATATCACTCTGCTTAGTAATGTGTTTTTTAACCATCTTTACTGGTGCCATTGATTTGGGTGTGAAAAACAGACAAAATCCCTTGTGTTTAAGGCAGGGATACTGGTTAGAATGCCAAACCTTCCGTACCGACAATGACTCAACTGATACGGTTTAAAAGTAGAAAGTCAAATTAGATGACACATTCATCCCAAAATTGACCAGTAATTGCACTATGGATTAACAGTGAATCTGTTGCTAATGTGCAACAAAACACATTTAGCCTTGTGGAAAGTGGGTCATTTGTGATTTACATGAATACAAAGGCTAAATATTAACACTGGACTAACATTTTGTTAATTGACATCAAACCTGTCAGCTAATGCCTACTGTAAATAAAATTGGATCACTACAAGACTTGTGATTAATTTATTTGTTTTTACACTCCCTGTATTAGTAATCTACCGTATTTCAAACATATTGTTTATTGTTGTTTTTGGATGCAAGCCATGTAAGTGCAGTTTTTACATGGAATGTTAGTTCCAGATATGTGAGAAAATAAGAGTTGGGTGCTGATTTGTATATCATTGCTATTAATAGATGATAGATGATGAACTATTTTTGGCATGATGAACAAGCATAGGCTCAGCCCATGTGAGGATAGTTTTATAACAAGGCAAACAAACATTTCAACACCAACAACAACATTTTCCAGCCTACGCATTCTTTTTTATACATAGTCCTTTTCCTATTTTCATTTCAGTAGCCTAAAAATTATTAATTTCATTTTAATTTCCCAAGAGTTGGCTAATCGATTTAGTTTATGGTGTGAAATAAAGGTTCCAGGTCAATTCTCATTAAGTGTGACGCTATTTTTCGCTCCTGTCGCTTTAAAGGACAAGAATCTCCTTCTGTTTTATAGCTGACGCGCGCTCACAGACTGTCTGTGTGATGGAAGTGTGGAAGCGCAGATTCATTTCTTCTGACTCTGGACTTACAGAATGATTCTTTTTGCCGAGAAGCCGAGCGAGACAACTTCTCTCATTTACTGAGGAAACTGAATTGGCGTACAGCACCTTTGAACACGACCAAAGGAATTCAAATAATATTCCTTATTGCTCAAGAACATGTTATTCTGAACGGTATGATGGTGAGTATTTAATATATTAGTGAAATTATGTTGCATGTCTGTATACTATACCTCTGAACCTATATATATATATATTTGTATTGAAGTAGGGACACCAAATCTATAGATACGGGTTTTCACTTATAGGCTAAGTGACAAAATATGATAATCTCTGCCTATTGAATTTCTCATACTGTTATGCTCATAGTTCATAACCGACACTGCTTTACATGCAAATGAATTTAGGTTGTTCATATGCTTGGCGTGACAAGTTTTTATCGGTCTAATTCTGTCTGTGCTGTGGTATTTAGTAGGTATGAATTATGAATAATCTCAGAACTTCCAATGCTTGACGTTTTGACTAAATGTCATTAGCAGTTCTCGATCGGAATCAGTAAATAAAATCTCAGCAAAAGGAAACCGACTTAATATGCAAGTATATTTGAAACTGTTAGGCTATATCCCTAATCAAAGATGTTCATATAACAGCAATAAGGTACGAGATGATGTGCTATTTGTGTGTATAGTCGCGGTTTAAGTTGTTAGGCACGCGCAGCCTTTTAACTGGTCTTAAATGTACCTAACCGGTGTGATTACATTTGTTATTAACATGATATTTATTTTTTATAGCTTTGTGTATATTAACCGTTTGGCGCATTAAAGTCTGATTGAACTCATTATTTCACAGAGCTTGAAATCAGTTAACTCTGACTCTGCAAACGAAACTACAGCACGTGCCGTGGGATAAAAACCCAACATGTCTCAACAGACAACAGACGACTTCTCTCGTACAGTCCGGCCGGTTCTATCCTTAGCCAGAATATATAAAGTGTGTTTTAATAGGCCTACGACGAGTGTAATACGCCTATATCAAGGAAACGAGTCCCTCACTTCAAACAAATGGCTGTGTGGTAGCCTAAATAGAAATATATTCACTTTCTCAAAGTTTCACCATGTTAATATTTAGTGCAATCTCAGCCTGCACAGCACAGGGGTTTTTGATGAAAATGAAAAGCTGATGAAAACAGGCTTGTTATTACAGTAAAATATGCTATTAAAACGTCAACATTAAAAATGACCCATACAATTTAACATTTTATAATCGGAAATCTTTGAAATAGTAATTGTTGTTGTTGATATTTGTGATAGAGAGAGAGAGAGAGGAGTGTGACCAGGGTTAGAATTTATCTAAATTGTAATGTGATAGGAAGTCACTAAATAAAAAAATAAAGGTATTTACCTTCTTCCTCTTTATTTAGGCTAATTACGTTATTACTGGCATTCTGGGCTCATGCATGACAGTTATTCCTTCTGGGCTGTTTCTCAGAAAATGCTGCCATCTGTTTTCCCCTGACTAACTATTTTTATGTAAATACCTGAAAAATCAGAGATACTGAACTTAGTCACTTTTATTGTACAAAATATGTACATAATTCATCACCATTACATTTAAATGTTATATAGAAAAAAAATCTATGCCTACGTTTTTGTTTATTTGTATTTAAATATCATGCTTGCACTAACAATTTTTACATTCATTTTTATAATATTTTCAAAATGTTAATTTAAAATTATGTATGAATTATTACATAAAATTGAACAAGTTTGAATGAGTGAATGAAAATGAATTGTGATGTAATGTAGCACTTTAAGATTAGGATTAGTGTCAATAAATAATATAAACACAATGCACTAATTGCAATACTGAGGTGGGAAATTATGATTTCTGATAAGTCTGAGATAGCCCATCTTTATTGATATGAGTTAGATTATACTATTTTATTATGCTTCATATTAATATATTCTCCTCTACTGGCACCGTTTGTGGTCAAATATGAAGCAATTTATATGAGCTGAGTGTTAAAAGGGGGGTGGCCTTGTCACCGCAGCAGGGGCAGAAAAATATACAGTGATAATGTTTTTCAACACTTCATAATAACCATTATAATTAATAGGACTGTGTGTGTTCATGTGAACGCTTTCTGCTCTAAAGTGAAAGCAGCTAATAAAATCCCATCCTTGAGTCATTTATGCTCACACAGTCAAGAGTTTAGTCTCTCAAATCATCATTGATTGCTGATTAGGGCATGCATACAATAGTTTTGTCTGCCAGCCTTGACAAGCCTTGCTTGATTTGAAACAGAGGAAACAATTACAGACACTAAGAAACAAATTGTATCCGTGATTTGGCTTGCAGAATCGTCTGCTTGTCATGACAGTTCACGGAAAGACCGAAATATGCCGAAAGACCTGAAGAAAGCTATGTCCTATTTGATTATGCACCCTGTTTTCAAGTGCCAAAGGGTTTTATGGCCCTTACATTTTTGGATTGTCTTAAAATATTTATGTTCACTGTGTTCTCGCCGTATACCAGCATCAGTGTTTGATTTATTCCTGGATCATACGATGGTGCCGTTTTGATCATCTTGTTCTGTATTTCACTACTTTGGATTATGCCAGACTTATCCTGACCACAACAACTACAACATTCCTACAGCTGTGGGTCTCAGGAGTGTCTTGCATTTGCCTTTACCAGAAATAGAAGTAACTAGACTGTCTATTTTCAGATGATGTGTTAATGATTATTGTGAAACACATGTTGTCAGAGAGTGGATGTGCGGTGTGGTGGGTTGAATGTTGGGTGAATATTGCAGTATTTCACGGTTCACTGAACGTCCACTGTATACTCAGTTTGGAGAAACATACCAGAAAGTAATTCAACATGATTTTCTCATTTAAATCGCTTGAAAATAAAGGTGTTGTTTTTGTCGTTAAAAGTGACGTTAACATTTTGTGAGTTTTCTGCACTACAAAGGCAAAATGCAGATTCAGAGTAAAAGTGAGTGCATATCAAAACAATCAAGAAAACAAAACAAAAATAAACATGTCATTTTCTCTGTGTCAGTGTTTTGCCTTTGTAAGGCAGTATTACAGTCTGAATCGTAATAGGAAATCTATTATTTACTCATTTTAGGAGCACAAATCAAATTGTGGTGTAAAAGAATAGGCACATAAAATCTTGGATAGAGGACTTGGACATTTGGGAGTTACTATATGTTCTTACCAACACACTCTTTTTGTAACTATTTAGTTTGTAACTATTTTACATTTTGGCAAATCAGTGGTGACTTCATAAGAATTTTTATGATTTCGGTCATGCGTTTTTGTGCATTCTTCTTACACCCCTCTGAAGGTTAGGTTTAAGAATGTACCTTAATTCTTAGTTATTATCTAAAATTGTACAAATGTAAAATAGTTATGTTTTGTCATGAGATTAGTTTGGTATGTACTCTGTTTTCTAGCGAATACTGTTCAAGTCACTATATGATTATTTCGCACAATTTTGCACAATCAAATACAACTGTTCAATATAGAACAATTTGACCCCTCTGAATGATAAAGTTCTGGCTTTCTAAAAAAGGTTGATATTCCTAAACTCCAAATGCTTTTGTGGAACTTATTGTCAGTTATAAAAAATAAAATAAAATAACTGATTTGATTTTGAATATTTCTGAATCACTCTCCAAACAACGGCTGGACTGCATATAAGCTCACTGAGGATGCATTACAGTCCTGTAGATATAAACAAACTGATACGGCTAATGGAATATCCACTTTTTTACTTTTAGACCCTTGAACTTTGTGACTGGTTTTGGGAAACCATTTTTGATGTTCATAGATCACTCAAGGATGTAATATAGGAATGTTAAACAAGCTGCTTTGAACAAAGAGTGTGTGCCATTAAATTTAGTACAAAGTCCTGTGCTTCAGTTCTTTAATAGATCTCCAAACATGCCCATTCTGCATTCCAGTTCTCTGAGCAGAGAACAACACTCACCCATCAAACACAATACAGACCTTTGATGATTTATATGATTTATATTTGGCTTGTCAAACTATCAAAGCAACATCTAAATCAAACTAGCCAGGAGTTTAAACCAGTGGCTATCTATTCTGTGCTGGGTGAGCCACAGTTCTAGCAAAAATGCCTTTTGCAAACCGCTGTGAACTTTGCCGTATTCTGTATTTGTTCACATTCGCATTGTGTAGAAAATGACAGGAATATGATGCTGGACACTTTGTTGATAGTGCAAGTCCGATGTAACCCTTAAAAATTAATTAAAGTAATAGTTCACCGAAAAATAAAAGTTTAGTGAAGGCCATCCAAGATCAGTACATATTTGGAGAAATTTAGCATTATATCACTTGCTCATAAATGGATCCTCTGCAGTGAATGGGTGCCGTCAGAATGAGTCCTTACAGCTAATGAAAACATTCACTGGCACCCATTCACTGCAGAGGGTCCATTAGTGAGCAAATGATGTAATGCTAAATTTCTCTAAATCTGTTCTGATGAAGAAACAAACTCATCTTCATCTCAGAGGGCCTGAGGGTGAGTATGTTTTCAGCAAATATTCATTTTTTAGTGAACTACTCCTTTAAAAAGTGCATAGATGCCACAGTAGACCGTAGGATATGTTGTTCACTTACATGGGTAATAAATGGTGTCTGGTGCATTTGAGGTCAGACTGCAGGAAGCCTGCGAGTTGTGTAAACAAGAATATAGCCGTAGCTAATCTGGCTCACTAATGCTGTTGCTGCTTTTAAGGTTTAGTTGGTGTTGCACTTATCAGACACACACTGTTAGTATGTGAAGGTCTTTGAGTGCAGGACTGACGAAAACATATTACTCTGGAAAAAAGAGAAAACAAACAAACAAAAAAAGTAACTCTTCTTTCTGTTTCTCTCAGAGCTTTAAGTGAGGGGCAGGACTCTTATAAGTCGCCGATCCCAAATTCTATTTGGGTTGAATTTCAAGTAATGTGAAAAATCAAGATGTACTGATGCTTTCCTTAACTTGCATTGATTGTTTGCTGAAATGCATGAGAATTCAGTTAAAAAACATGTTTTTCTTATAAATAATGGTTACATTAATTATTATGATTATGACTGATTTCCAGCAGCTCTGTGATGTTGTGCCTGAGCCGTGTTGTTCTGTTAAAGCTGTTGCGTGTCTTATGGAAACTGGCATGCCTGGAATAAAACACATTTGCCAGCTTAACTGGCAGGCGAGTGCTCTCCACTTGCCTTTAAGAGTTGTATTGTCTAATGCCTCTTTTCTTATCCTTAAATGGTTGCTTGTGAAATGTCGATTGGTGTGCCATAAGGGTTGGCAAACTGATGTGATTTATTTTAGAGTCATTTGACTGTGTCCAGGGTTTTGTGTAATTATATTTTTGGCTGGGGCACAAATGGATATCCTGGGTTAAATATGCTCTATGAATTAATCAAAAGAACCTTTAAAGGTGAAGCAGTATAAACATTGCAGAATTGGTTTCTGGCCTTCAGGACTTGTTGTGTACACTCTTAAAAATAAAGGTGCTTCACGATGCCATAGAAGAACCTTTTTGTCTAAATGGTTCCATAAAGAACCTTTAACATCTGAAGAACCTTTCTGTTTCACAAAAGGTTCTTTGTGGCGAAAGAAGGTTCTTCAGATTACAAAAAGGTAAGAAAGAGATGGTTCTTTAAAGAACCTTTGACTGAATGGTTCTTTGTGGACCCAAAAATGGTTCTTCTATGGCATCGCTTGAAGAACCTTTTGAAACACCTTTATTTTTAAGAGTGTAACTCTATCCCACTTAGAAATTATATGTTTAAAAATGTGCCCAGAACTATCATGGTATCATGACAACACAATCGTTACATAAATAACGACTGATGACATCTGCTCGAGATACTTTAATGAGGTGCTGTCTCAAACATCTGGTCTTAGAGGCATAGACAACTGGGGAAAACAATGCTAAATGCAATTAAACTAAAATGCAATTATTAAGTAAAATGGGCAATTTAAAAGGGAGGAGAAAACACTTCCCTTATGTTTATCTGTTGATATTACTGTGTTTTGGCATAAATTCATCTCTCACTTGGCCCTCATCTTCATCAAAAAAAAAAAAACTAGACAAAACCCTAAACAAAAAAAGAAATAAACATGGTTAATCATGGATTGTTCCAAACAAGTTATACAAAAAAGCATGACACTATTGAAATTTTAAAGACATTTAGATACTAAAATTGTCAGTTGTTCTATTAGTATCCAAACATTTGGTTACTGAAAACTAGTTTAAAACTACTGCTTAATTTTACCACTATTTAGTGAAATCTTTAAAGGAAATATTGCCAGTTTTCACGTTTATATAATCAACTTAATAATATAATTATGTATAGTTATATATATATAGTTATCATAATTATCAACTCAAGCAAAACTCAATCAAAAGTTTTTCCCTTTTCATTTAATTACTGAAATTACAGACGAAGTTTAGGGAGGAAGTAAACTGTGTTTCTGTTCCCCTAACAATGTGATGAGAGTGATTTACATGGGTGACCACTTCCTGAATTTCCTTCTTTAAGTCCTCCGTGTAGGTTGTGTTTATATACCCTCAGCGCTTTCCAACCTGGTTAACACAAAACCAACTAAATTATTCAACACCAATCTGATCATACATGATTTAGCAGGACACTCCTTTACACATCATCTGGGTTAAGCATATACTGTTTCCTCCTTTTGAGCACGCTTGAAGAGACTTCAGTCAACTGTTTCTCAGGAAAGGAGTTAAAATGACCTTCCTCCTTGAACCATTATCGATTGAGCTGAGATTTAGCAGCAGAGTCTGGATTGTGTTGTCTGCTGAAGGGCTCAGTCACCCAATTTTGACAAAAGCAATATTTATTTTTAGAGAAACTACAAATCCTTTATGTGGTTTCCTCATCCATAATTCATGTTCTAATCCAATGTATTTTTGTGAATTTCAAGTGAATTTTCTCTGTGGATTTAATTTTTCTGTTTTGCACAATGTTAGATTTCAGTAATTTTAGGGTTGGTCTGATATAGCCTAATGATAATTAATAATATTAAAAATTGTATTGCCCATAAATGTCTGATATTCTATACTATTTTAAAATTCTATACTAACTCTATTAACTTAAAATGCTAAAATGTAAAAAAAATGACAGCATGAAAATGAGATTTGTTCAAGATTACATGCAGTGTTATTAAATATTTAATGTTTGCAAATATTACATTGAATACATTTTTATTGGCAGGTTTGGTGTTTCTGAAGTTACTGTCAAAATCCTTGTTTGGATTATGTAAAGACTGAACTACATACAGGTATATGTACATGTGTAGGGAAAAAAGTCACAGACATTTACTTAATGAAAACCGAGCAGTATTTTGGTTGAAGTTAATGCAGGTGTGGATCAGAAGGAGTACTTTCATGTATAATGTTTTATTGCAGAAGATTTAATAAGGCCACATAAAGTATAGGCAGACAGAGACTGGAGGTTCAAGAGCTTAAAGCCATCTGGCTATTAATTCTTTTCGAGCTGTCAGATCTGTGTTTCCCTTAGTATCCTCTGCTGTGTTTCAATCCTAAAGGGTGCAGCTGGTGGCATGGAGGTCTGAAAGAATGGCCTGCCCTGGTTCTGGTTGGATGTGGGCCCAGCTTTAAGATGTATGGCCCCTGGTACCTGTCTCAGTGATGAAGAGTACCCCCACCATCTTCCTACTCACTCTATCTGTCTTGTGCAGAGCTGAGGTATTTATTAACATATAGATTTTGCAGCAAAAATTTGAAACTTACTGCTAATGCTTACTGCTACAGACCTAAATTGAGGTCCTTATGGGGAACCAAGCTTATAAATAATACAGAATGAGGTTTTTTTTTTTAATTTAAAAATGCAGAACATTTTCTGTGAGGAGTAGGTTTAAGTGTAGGGTTAGTGTAAGGGGATAGAAAATGTTTTTTCTACTGTACAAACTCTATGCTGTACATGTCTATGGAGAGTCCCCACAAAGATAGCAAACCAGACATTGTGTGTGTGTGTGTGTGTGTGTGTGTGTGTGTTTTCACATAAAAATCTCATATGATCTGCAATACTTGTGCTTTTGTGTCATTTTTTAACTTGGGTGTTTCAGTCTCACTTTGTAATTGCATGCACTCTTAAAAATAAAGGTAGCAGAAGAGCGTTTTTGCGGTGATGTTGTAAAATAACCATTTTTGTGTTCCTCAAAGAAACTTTCAGTGAACAGTTCTTTAAATAACCATTTTTTCTTTGTGTGAAGAACATTTTAATAATCTAAAGAACCTTTTTGCACTATAAAGAAACTTTTGTGCAATGGAAATGTTCCATGGATGCTGAAGGTCCTTCACTGAACCATCGATGGCAATAAAAACCTTTATATGAAAAAGTGTGGCAAAAAGAATTCAGAATTTCTTGCATGTAGGTTGATGAATTTTGGACAATAAGACCAGAAACATGTATCAAAGCAGTAAATAAGGCCAATTTTACATTTACATTTAGACATTTAGCAGACGCTTTTATCCAAAGCGACGTACACATTAGGAATTTTGATTTCAATTTTGATTTCATTTGGAGAAAGATGTAACCTGGTGTTATATGTGTCTTTCAGATTGTTAGTGGGAAGACGGTGAAGGACACAGTGCAGGAATGGAACAGGTATCGGAACGAGTGCATCATGAAGATAAGCTCACAACCCACCACCTCGGGTAGGCTTTAGCTCATCCCATCTGTGTGTGTGTGTGTGTGTTCAACACTGGAAAAGAGTTAGTTGAGATTTACTATGTCTATAAAGAGAAGGAAACACACAGAGAGGAACATTTTACTAACCACTCTAAATGTTTGTCATGAATCTTTTTCACAATATAAATCTTGCTTTCCTAAGGAGTGTCAATAAGGATAAGGTTACACTTCTAACATGGAATTTGAAAATTAGATATAAAATTTCATACATAACGTAAGCTCTGACAGGAGTACATAGCGTTATTAAACCTGTCTGGATCCGCTTCATATTCACATTGTCTATTTTCTCCATTAGGTTTGTTTTGCAAAAGCATGTTTGATATGTACGCTTGTTGGACAGATGGAGTTCCCAACACAACTGTGAAAGTGCCGTGCCCCTGGTATCTGCCTTGGTATGATCAAGGTATGGCTGCCAATAATAGTGCCTGTTGGCACAGTAAAATAAAAATATGCTTTAGAAATTTCATGCAGTACCCCATATACATTTTTTTAAAGAGCATCTTAAAGCTTAAATGGATAGTCTACCTAAAAATGAACATTTTGTTATCATTACTCATCCTCATGTCATTCCAGTCATGGATGACTTCTGTGGAACATAAAAGAATGAAGAAGAAGTATATTGGTAACCAAACAGTTTTGGTTCTCATGGACTTCCATTGTATGGGCAAAAAATACAATGGGTCAATGGGACCCGAACATGAGGGTGAATAAATGATTTTCAAAATTTTCTAACATTTGTTTATCTTAAAATCGTCTTTTTATCTGTTTATTTTAAATCTAATTATGGGATTTTCTGCATAAACCATGCAAAACCTGTTGGTGCGATCCTAGGGTGCTGTAGTTGGATGTCATGGCATTTATATGTGGTTTCTAAGCTATTCTGACTTTTTTTGGGGGGCAGTTTATCCTCTACCAGATTAAAACCATACACCCTCAGAAAAAAAGGTACAAACTAGGGTGGTACAAAAGCATATTTGTAACTTATTTATTCTTAAATAGTACATATTAGCACCTTAAAGGTACATATTTGTACCTAAAGTGTGCATATTAGTATTTTATTATCAGCATTAGTACTAATACTAAATACTTTTAGTATTTTGAAAGGGTACTGCCTCAGTGACAGTTTTGTAACATTTTTTCAGAAAGTGTTGGACTCATTTAACGTGAGTGAGTGACGTGACATGTGGCCAAGTATGGTTACCCATACTAGGAATTAGTGCTCTGCATTTACCCATCCAAAGTGCACACACACAGCAGTGAACACACACACACCGTGAACACACACCCGGAGCAGTGGGCAGCCATTTATGCTGCGGCGCCCGGGGAGCAGTTGGGGGTTCGGTGCCTTGCTCAAGGGCACCTCAGTCGTGGTATTGAAGGTGGGAGAGAGTGCTGTACATTCACTCCCCCCACCTACAATCCCTGCCAGTATGAGACTCGAACTCGCAACCTTTAGGTTACGAGTCCGACTCTCTAACCATTAGGCCACGACTTCCCCCCCATTTAGAACAACTAACCATAAGAATGAGCGATAATGGTGCTTTTGTTAGCGCATCATGAGATATGCTGTTGGTTATAATTTACATGACAGTGTTCGGGCAGCATTGAATGAATAAAAAGGTTCATAGTGGACTCTCAATTATTAGACATGTTTGAATGCAGTAACTCAAAGATCTGTTGTCTGTTACTGTCCTCTGTAGTGCGTAACGGGTTTGTGTCACGGGAATGTGGTCCAGATGGCCAGTGGCTCACCGTCAACGACAGCAGCACATGGAGAGACCACTCACAATGCAATGCAGATGACAGCAAGCAGATAGAACAGGTAAAGACTGTCAGGGTTGGGGTGAAGGGAATATATAAAAGACTATAAAAAGGGAATTTGCACTTATGGAACAGCTGCGATACAACATTTCCTTGGTTACTGCTATAAACAAAGTAGTGCTGCGCTTTTAAATACTACATTAATATACAGGGCCGTCCTTAGGGGGGTGCAACTGGTGCGGCTGCACCGGACTGAGGGGGACCCCTCAGAACTTGATCGCGAATGGACCGAGGGGGCCCCCTCTTCCTACCTTGCACCGGGCCCCGCGTCAGCTAAGGACGGCCCTGTTAATATACATTATATGGAGGTAAGATGAAAAGAAAATACCATCTAAACTTTTCTGAAGACTGTCAGTTCCCCTCAGAGATGTATATAAACTCCCAATTCATTATTTAGGATTTTCTTCCAATATTTTGCATTGTGAACAGTGTTGTTGCTCTGCCTGCTAACTTTACAGTATTTTCTCCTCTTTGCGTTTGTCTTCAGCGTCTCTGGCTTCTGTTAATGTTTACAGTTGTTTTATTTGCCCAGTTAAAGAATTAGTTGTGTGTTATTAATAGTTCTCTAACCATTAGTCAGAAGTGTATGCAGTTAACAGGGATTTCCTCTCAATTCACGACGCTATGTTGCTTAGCCACTTTTACCGGTATGACGTTTATTTTTAAATTCATACCGTGTGCATAATTCAAACCGATTTACCGTTTTAACCGGTATATTGCCCAGCACTATCACCAAGGTTGTATTTTTTTTTTTTTAGCAAAAATTCAGTAAAAACAGTAATATTGTGAAACATTATTACAATCTAAAATAACTTTTTTATATTAATATTTTATATTAATACTTTAAAATGTAATACATTCCTGCT
>NW_015539870.1:2147853-2164219 GCF_001515605.1 Sinocyclocheilus anshuiensis
ATGGCAATTTATTCCTGTCAGTACCACATGATCCTTGAGAAATGATTCTAATATGCTGATTTGCTGCTCAAGAAACATTTTTTATTATTATCAATGTTGAAAACAGCTGTTCTGCTTTATATATTTTTGTGGAAACAATGATATATTTTTTAGGATTCTTTGATGAATAGAAAGTTCTAAAGAACAGCATTTGAAATAGAAATCTTTGAAGTATTATAAATGTCTTTACTGTCACTTTTGATCAATTTAATGCATCCTTAAATGTATAAAAGTATACATTTCCTTTTAGCATTTTGAAAAAGGATATGATAAATAAAGTCAATATTTTATTCATTTTTTGGTAGACTGTATGGTAAAATTAAGATTTGTTTTTGACTATGTTAATTATTTTGACAGAGCTTAGTTTACAGAAATATGTCTAATCAGTTGATAAACATATCTACAGATTAGGAAATAAATATGCATAATTAGTCACATTAATTATGTAATTATTCATGTTATGTTAGACCAATACAATTAGTTGTTTGACTTTGTTGAATTCAAGTTGCAATTCAGTAGATTCCACTTCCTGTTGTTCAAGTTCAAATTAAAATTCCAGTTTAACTTCCTGTCCTACCAGATTATTAAACTTCAAGCTCAATTCCAGTCAATTCTCATTTCTTAAAATCTGAATTCTTCAGCACCCTGTCAGGCATAAGTTCATGCCATTGTTCAAAATGACTAAAATAATTTCACTGAAGGTAACCAAAGGGTTCAAATGGATTATTTACTTGGTCCTGTTAACACTCAAAATACTAAAAGGAATTCTTCTGTGCAGTTCATTACCACATACTTTCCTCAAGCTCCAGTATTTTCTAATATTATACGAAAATATTGGCACATTTTACAATCAGACCCAGATCTTTCCAACACCTTTGAGCATCATGTCGTTTTTTACAGCAAGGAGTCTAAAGAATTATCTAGTTAAGGCTGATGTATGTATAAGTCCTTCCAAGCCTCCACCTTTTGTAATTCCTTCGGGAAACTATGTGGAAATTGCACTCAATGTCAATACACCAGGAGGCTGAAATATTTTTCACATCTGAGAACAGGCAAAAATATATTAATAAAAAATGTCATTACTTGTAATCCGTGTAACATCATGTATGCTATACACTGTCAATGTGGAATATTGTATGATGTTGAAGCATCAAGAGAATTAAGAACCCGTATATGTGAACATTGTAGTGCCATAAGACGCGGGGACTTTAGTAAACCGGTAGCACAACATTTCAAAGAGTACGCAAATTCTGTTTGTGAGTTTTTCTATTTTGGCATTGAACAAGTTCACTTGTTCAGTAGGTTGGGGAGGGGACATAGATGTGAAACATAGATCTTTTGGATTTTTACTTTAGATACATTGTATCCTAAAGGTCTTAATCAAGAAATTGATTATGGTATGTTTTATTGAATTTTTTTTTTTTTTTTATAGGAAGCCACTCCCACAATTAGTAGAGTAGCACACCTGTTGCTGATTGTAAGAGTGCATAAAGCAGTAGCCTATGTGTCAGTGTTGTTCACCTTTTTCCTATTTACTGAAGGAAACAAAGAAATAAAGTAACGATTTATATTGTGATGTATGGAGGATTTATGTAAAATATGAAACAGACTGTATGAATTTTATGCAGTTCTGTTATTTCATGAACCAAAGCACTTGGTAAGCAGCCACACTAGTGTCATTTGCGGAGCTCTGCACTCATTTCTTATTGGCACAGCAGACTTTATCTCCTGCTTGCAGAGTTATTTTCCAGAGTTATAGGCTATTACTCGGTAGTGTGATCCATGAATATAAAGCTGTCATTACTCTTTGCCAGAGGCTTTCATTGGCTGTCAGTATGGCAACGTTAGAAAAATGTCGGAAAGTCTCTAAGAATGAATTACTTGGTGTTCTGGTGTTCTTTGCCTTCATGTCCCACACAAGATGTCTGAGAAGGTTCTTCTTTCAGAGTAGTCACATGAATTAAAATGACTTATGGCTGTATAGTACTATTCTATCTCTCGCTGTCTTCACAGGAGAATCAGATGACGATCTTGGCCTATTTCAGGGTGATGTACACAGTTGGTTACTCTCTATCCCTGGCCAGCCTTTCTTTAGCCCTGGTTATACTTCTCATATTCAGGTGAGTGTCAGCTTTTCCTAATAAAGACGAGTAGAAAATGGCATGCAGAAGAAAAATTGAAACAACACTCACAGTACAGCAGAGCTAAATGAGTTGGCCAGAAATCATATTATATCATATTATACCTAGCCTAATTAATTTATTGAACCTGAAGGTTCGATGATCACACAAGTCTATATCATAATTAAGATTTTATCTCCATTAAATGCGCAGCCCTAAGTATTATGCAACATGTAGGAATGAATATGTGAATCCCCTAAGGGTATATAGTCATTTTGTGCTTAACATTTCAACATGAGGTCATTAGCTTAGCTGTTGCTATCAGCAGGAGAATTGCAGTTTCAGCTGTTCATGAATAAAATGAACGTTTCAATGAGGTCTTTGTAATATTGCAGGAAGCTCCGTTGCACACGTAATTACATCCACACCAATCTGTTTGCCTCTTTCATCCTGCGAGCTGTGTCCATCCTCACGAGAGACGCGCTTCTCATGAAAGATGCTCCTGAGTTCAGGGACAACAAAGATGTTTCGATTGTTCTGAGGGACCAGGTAAGCAGAAATACAGTGACTCTACACACACTCACTTGAGTGTTTTCTTACACACCAAAAAACTGCACTAAAAACAGTGGCGTCCAGTGGTGTTCTGAAATGAGGAGACAAAGTCCTCAGGGTTTTTTAATCAAATGTAAATTCATATTCCAGTTACACTTAATTTTGTACAAATTTAGCAGTTTAAATAAATTATATTTTGTATTTTTGCATTAACAATGTAATTTTTGCATTAAGTATGTTTTATTATAACCAACTATAAATCTCCTCAATTTAGTGTTTTGTAAGCATTATTAATTCCAAAATAGAAACTATAAGAATGCTGTAAGAAATTTCAGATTTCATGTATATTTTATTTGTGAACTGATGTTCAGCTGTTATTTTAAATTTTCTTATCATCAGTCATCAAAGCTTGGTAAACAGTGCACTGATCATGTTTTCAAATCCTTTCAGCTTTGATTTTGACATAAAGTGAGATATGTAACAGTGTGACAGTTGTACATACATAGTTTTTAATTAGTCTTCCCATTAATACCATTATTTATTCATTCAGACCAATTGCAGAATGTGTATGAAAACGAGGTAGAATTTATCGCATTAGCAGAGTGATAGGCCAGTCAAAGTGCAATGGAGGCATTGCCGCCTTATGTGACTTTTCCCCATTCATTCTCAGTTACCCCCCACCGCACACTTTAGGGGATCTGTTAAAAATAACAATAGTGTCATTTTAGAAAAACAAGTGATTTATACACTTTTTTTTTTAAATGTCATATTTCATAATATTTGTGTTTTTTTATCTTTGTACTGTGAATTAATTTCCAATTTTGCCTCCTCTGGGAAAATGCCCCCGCTACAAAACTATTAAACTTCATGGATTGGTACAGTGAACCCCCATTTAAAATCCCACAGGTGATGCCAGGCTGCCGTGTGGCTCAGGTCCTGATGCAGTATTGTGTTGGGGCAAACTACAGTTGGCTACTGGTAGAAGGTCTATATCTTCACAACCTGCTGGTGCTGATGGTCTTCTCAGAGAACAGTTACTTCTGTGTATACCTCTTCATCGGCTGGGGTGTGTAATTTGCAAACTCTTTTTTTTGTGGAATTATTGTCATGAAAATGAGAGAGTAAAACTAAAATATTTTAAGATATTTAAAAATATTAAAACATTTAAAGTAAGTAAAATATTTAAAATATTATATTATTATAATTTGAACTATTAGCACATACAATATTTAAATTATTATAAATTATTTAATTAAATACAGATATTTTCATGCATATAATGAACAATTACCACAATTAATGTCATTTTCACATTCATACATGCTATTTTTTTTTTTAAGAAAGTAAAAATTAAATGCTAATGAAGATGCAGGTGTCTTGGTGTTCTGTTTTTTATTTAATCTCATTTTTTTTCTAACAGGAACACCTGTGCTCTTTGTGGTGCCTTGGATAGTTGTTCGTTACCTGTATGAGAACACCAGGTAAGATGTGCCAAAAGTCTTGATGCAACAGCTTTCTTTCATTTGGTTAAAGATTAAGAGCAGCTTTGGTTAAGTATTACAAATGCCTACATATTTCTCAAGGTGCTGGGAGATCAACGAAAATATGGCATATTGGTGGATCATCCGAACGCCAATCCTTTTGGCGATTTTAGTGAGTTTTTACCTCAATTTGTCTTAAATTTTAATTTGTTCTTTGATTGTATTAATAGCCACTCACATATGCTGACAGATAAAGATAATTACAGATAATTCTCCCACCTCCACTTGAAAGCAACCAATGGAACGTCAATGTGGATCTGGGCCGACTTTGTTCCAGGGGTTATTTTTGATTGGGAGATGGGAGAGTCGTTTGGAACGCAGCATATGAATAACTAGTTAAATATACATTCGCTCATGTATTATACATGGATGACTCATTAGTCTGGAGCATTCTTGAGGACTGTGTTGAGGAACTGTTTTACTGCACTCTGAAATGATTGTGGCCAGGTTTGAACATTGGAATAATTTATGCATTTTCCTTCATTGCACAGGATGAGAAGTCTTGAGAAGAACTTTCTATGTCTAACTATTTATATTTAAAAAGAATTATCACCATATTTTGCAGGTGAACTTTTTCATATTTATAAGGATAATTCAGATCCTCATCTCCAAATTAAAAGCACATCAGATGAGGTATACAGATTATAAATTTAGGTAAGAATTTGACTTCATTTTTGTTTCATTTTCAACAAAAAAATGTATATTATTTTCATCAGCATCTGTTAGTCTGTTTATTTTTTCAGATTTACTCCATCTATTGGTGTTTCCTTGTACCTGCAAAATGTCTATTTCTTATTTCATCAGCGTTACGTAAACTGGAATTGTGTCACATAAAGTGCCTTAGCAAACTTTTGATGTTTCAACCATTTTAAAGAAAATATTTCATCCTCTTATTCAAATGTCAGCCTTGAGGGTAGCATTCATTTTAAGGAGCATTTTTTCCCCACCAGAGACTATATTTCTAGCCTTCAAGCTTATATCCTGCTTATGCATAGCAGAATAAAAGGTGGATTGACTGGATAACAGTGGATTAACAGTGATTGAGGCCAGTTAGATTCTTGATTTAACCACAGTGCCTCACTGTTGTCATTTAAAGGGGTCATATAATGCGATTTCAAGTTTTCCTTTCTCTTTGGAGTGTTACAAGCTGATTGTGCATAGATAAGATCCCTGAAGTTGCAAAGACTAAAGTCTCAAAACCAAAGAGATATACTTTATCAAAGTTAAGACTCTGCCACGCCCCCCTAAAATGGCTCGTTCTAACACGCCCCCACATATCTACCTCACTATGTGGAAATATTTGCATAATGCCGCCCAAATGTGCACGCAAAGAAAGAAGGCGTGGTTTCAGTAACCGCAGTTAGTGTTGATGCAGCCATGTCAGGGAGACGCTGTGTGTTTCGCTGTGTGCTTTGGCGAAAGCAAAAGCACTTTATTTGGCCTTCCGAAAGTAGATGCATTTAGGAATCTTTAAGATTACTTACAACAGAACAGCAATGCATACACAAAATAATGATCTTTAAAAAAGCATAATATGACCCCTTTAATCTGCCTGTGAAATCTCCCTTCAAACTTTTAAAAACCCTAAAAGATGTAGATTTGTTTTTTTGAGAATGAATTAATGTGAAAAAGAGAAATGAACTGTGAATTTCACCTGACATTAAACATGGATTTAAAGAAAAGCTGATGATGTTTTGAAGTGAGATGGGCTGGATTGTGTTTTGAATAATCTTTAGTCTTTAATATCCTTGGTCCCTCAGGTTAGCCAAGTCCACGCTGACCCTCATCCCCCTGTTAGGGATTCATGAGGTGGTGTTTGCTGTGATGACAGAGGAACAGACTGAGGGCGTGCTTCGCAATGTCAACCTGTTCTTCGAACTCTTCTTCAATTCTTTTCAGGTACAACTAAGGGAATCAAGAGAGACAGCCCATGTCACAACATGGCTTAGTTCATTCAGTGTACTTACTTTTTCGTTTACCATGCACATTTTAAATGCAGTGAATGTGCTTACAATGAACTCGTTTTGACGCATTAGTTCCTGTTACCCCACAGGGTTTTCTGGTGGCCATATTATACTGCTTTGTCAATAAAGAGGTAAGAGGCTTTGTCAATAAAGAGGCTATTGTATATATTTGTATTTTTTTTATTATATTAATTATATAAATATAAATTATTTTTAATTACACACACACACACACACACACAAAAGAACAGCATTTATTTACAGTCAAAATCTTATACAATGTATAAACAATATACAGTATCGTTCAAAAGTTTGGGGTCAGAAATGTTTTGAAATGTTGTTTTTGAAAGAAATTATTACTTTTATTCAGCAAGGATGTTAAATTGATAATTTAAGTGATAGTAAAGTCTTTTATTGTTAGAAAAGATTTCTATTTTGAATAAATGCTGGCTGATGAAAACGTATCTTTGCATCACATAAATAAATTATATTTTAAAGTAGAAAACCATTATTTTAAATTGCAATAGTATTTCACATGAATACGTTTTTTCTGTATTTTTGATCATATAAATGCAGCCTTGATGAGCATAAGAAACTTATTTAAAAAAACACAAAAAATTTTACTGATCCTAAACTTTTGAACAGCAGTGTACACACACACACATACTGTATATGATATATTATTATAGTTTTTGTTAATATTTTGAATTAGATTAGTTATATTTCCTATTTTCATTTACATTTTAGTTAAAGTTTTAGTAAATTTGTTTTTTGTCATTTTTATTTTATTATTTTTTATGTGTCTATATAGATTTTATTACATTTTTGGTTTTTATTTTTAGTTATTTTTGTACTTCAACAAACTATTGAGAATTAAAAAATGTTTTAATATTTTAATATTGTATTACACTTATTGTTTTTTTAAGTATTAAATGTGTTTTTATGATTTCAGTTTTTTTAGTTTAATTATAATAACCCTTGATATATGTACTGTCTCTGATTCCAGGTACAGTCAGAAATCAAAAAGAAATGGCGGCGATGGAAACTGGGAATAAGCATTTTGGAGGACCAACGTAATTCAGGTAGCAACGCACAGCAGGGAGGTGCAGGACCTCGGTGTCACCACGACCTAGCCTGCTCTCCAGACTGCCCTCTGGACAGTGGCAGCCAACTGTCCTCGGACCCAACACCCACAGCCACCCTACCAGCTATTCAACATCACTACCATCCCAGAGCAAAGAGAGGCAAGGCATACTGCTACATCTCTGCCCGAAAGCAGGTTCTGAACGGGTTGGATGTGCCAGCGTTACCCCAGTGTGCCGGAGAGGGAGCAGTGATGTTTTCTGAGAGCTACTGTTGAATCATGTGGACTGTGCTGCCCATTGATTGGACAAACAAAGCTGGATATCATGGAGTGTCTTGGAATATGAGGTCTCATTGTTTTTGAACTGTCAAAAGCATATTACTACATCACGTTACTCACATTATGCCTGACAACCCATTTTATTTGTGTTTTTCTTGTTTGGTATTTACCACTATACCTCATTTTGGACACTAGATGAATTCTGTTATGTGCCAACATTGTGGATCAACTCAAAGACTTTACCACAAAGTCATTTATATTTTTGATTGCATGAGGATTGTCTGTTCAGAGTTCACAGGTAGGACACACAAACATCACCTAGCCTGCAAAATCACCAAATAGCCCCAAAAAGTATTTGCACCCTTAAACCACATATCCACTACCATTCAAGAATCTGGGGTCAATAAGATTAGTTAGAAATTAATACTTTTATTAAGCAAGAATGCATTAAATTAAACTAAAGTGACATGAAAGACTTTTACATTGTTACAAAAGATTTCTATTTCAAATAAATGCCATTCTCTTGAACTTTCTATAAGAAGTAGGCACCAAATCAGCATATTAGAATGATTTCTGATGGATCATGTGTAACTGAAGACTGGCGTAATGGCTGCTGAAAATTCAGCTTTACCATCACAGGAATAAATTGCATTTTAAAATACAGTGGGTACGGAAAGTATTCAGACCCCCTTAAATTTTTCACTCTTTGTTATATTGCAGCCATTTGCTAAAATCATTTAAGTTAATTTTTTGTCCTCATTAATGTACACACAGCACCCCATATTGACAGAAAAACACAGAATCGTTGACATTTTTGCAGATTTATTAAAAAAGAAAAACTGAAATATCACATGGTCCTAAGTATTCAGACCCTTTGCTCAGTATTTTAAGGGGGTCTGAATACTTTCCGTACCCACTGTATATTCAAATATGAAAGAGTTATTTTAATTGTTATAATCTTTTACAAATGTATTGCTTTTACTGTATTTTTGAATAAAAAAATGCAGCCTTGGTGAGCATAAGAGACTTTGAAAACATTTTTGAATGGTAGTATATCATAATTGCAGATGCCACTTAGTTTGATATTGTTATTTGCCACATTTTATTTTGTGCAGTTTAAGAGCCCAAACACTTTTTGGGGAGACTGTATATACATACAGTATAGGGACCAATAATGGACTTTGTTTTTGTCCATAAACAACAAATCAGTACCAGACTTATGTTCAGTACTAGACATTATGTCACATCCTCACCCTTATTTGATATGGTGCCCCTGGAGGTGTTAAATGTCTAATATGAAGGTTTTATATGGCTCTTATGTAACCCGCTCAACCAGGATGGCGTGCTCCAGGCGATCTCTTGAACAGCAGGAAATCTAATTCCTTTTTTATGCTTCTGCATTCCACTCAATGGCCTAATCCCCTTTCATTTTGTGCCATGACAGAACCCAACTGTGAACTGTATGTCTACAATAGAGTTTAAAGAGGATTACTAGGTATTTCAGTTAATAGGCAACAGTAACAACACTATTAAACATGGAAACTGTTTGTTTCCAAAACAAGGTTTAAATCGGAGTATGCCCTCACACGGACTGAGATCAATTCTTACACTGTATGCCTTCTTTTTTTTGTTACTTCACCTGGACATTATTTTTCTGTCAACATGGATGGAAGAGTGCAGTAATAATCTCTATTGTAGCTGAGCTTTCACTGTGATTTATACAATATATTGTCGACTCGTATCTAAATTGTATCCATCAAGTGGAGGTGTTTGTTCTGTTGCTTTCACATCCAGGTTATTCCACGGCTCCATTGACATCTAAAGCCACCTGTTGGATGTAGGGAGAACTGCACAGATATAGACTGTTGTAGAGTTGCCTTAGTCTCCTGAAGAATTCTTGTATCACATTTTTAGTGCTTAATGATATCAACCTGGTGCTAAGAGTCTGTGGTCATGCATGAATCTGTCAAAAATATTGGTAGGATGCCTTTTTTGTGATGTGGCAAGATTTGTCTAGTTCTGAAGAAGCCACTGTTGTTAAACATGCATAGTTATTTATCTCTCACTCTCATGTTTTGTCCAGTAATCATCTACATATTACAGAATAAGGTACCGTTCACACAGAATCGTTTTCATGTTTAAAACATGAGATGCAAGGCAGTGAAATTAAAAAAATAATGCAAGGTCTAAACTTCTTTTAATGTGCATCTCTAGACCATGTGGGCTTTTTTTTCTCATTGCACTACCCTGCATCTTGTGTTTTTAATCACAAATATGCATCCTGTATGAATGGCACCTAAGTGTGAAAAAATGAAAGCACTGTGCTGACTTAAATGTTAAAATGTTGTTAAAAGTGCCAGTAATGTTGTTTGACTTTCAAAATAGTAGTTAATGTCTTTCAAAACATTCCAGACTTGATAAGCTTCCACGTTAAGACACCTGATATTGGGTATCAGATCCATGTGCACTGCTAAAAAGTGGGTTAACCGGCTAGACTCGAGGACAGGAACATTTATGCTAAATATCAATGCTGTATTTGCCAAAAAAAAACAACAACAAAAAAAACTTGTGCAATAATATAATTTTGGACATATTTATTTCCATTAAAGCATCAAACTGAAATGAGAATATATTGGAAGTTTTCTTTGTTAGTTTTGTGGGCATGTTCCTCTATTTCCTGGGAATGGCATAGCACTCGTATGTGTGGGGAATGCGGCCAAAACTGCAATTTTTAGGTGTTGTATCGAGCTCCTCTGGTGGCACTGTGGCTTTGAAGGTGAAATGCTGAAGGAGGGAAGTGAAGAAGATGAAGAGTTCTATGCGAGCCAGAGCCTCACCAAGACACGCACGCTTGCCTGACGAGAGCAGACAGAAGTCAGTTTTAAAATCTTTTGAAGAAACTTTTCTCCATGTATCAGCCATTTTATTGGCTATGATTTTCCCTTTAAATTAATCAGTGATTTAACATGGTTATTTTTTCCCCAGTATGATTAAAACGGTGAGAAACATAATTCCATGGTGGAAACAAGCCTCCCTGTTTTTATTTTTATGTTCTAAACTCACCCATGCCAAATACAACAAATGCATCATTTTTCTGAAATCGGCCAACTGCATCCAGGAAGTTCTCTGGATCAAAGAAATTTGGGTTCTTCCACAGTTTCGGGTCTATAAGCACAGAGGATAGCAGAGGGAAAACCATGACCCCCTATAAAATAAGTTTATGTTAGAAATAGACAAATAATAATTAATAGTTAAATAAAGATAATGTAAATACATAAGAAGGATACCTTAGGAATGATATAACCATTGTATTCAGTGTCGCACATCATCTTGTGTGGGATAGCGATGGGGGCGAGATCCATATACCGTTGAATCTCGTGGATTACAGCATCTGTATACGGCAGGTTCTGTCTGTCCTCTACTGAGGGCCAGCGGTCCTGTCCTACAACCTCATCAATTTCCTGCTGAACACGCTCTGTACAAGTGAAAGAAAAAAACACTCGGGATTCTGCTTGATGCTTGGAAAGAGAAGACATTTGTTTGATCTCACCTTGAACGTCTGGGTGCTTCATCATCAGAAGCAAAGCGTATCTGATGGTGGATGAAGTGGTTTCTGTGCCGGCACTAAACATGTTCCATACTATAGAAACCAAGTTGCCAAAATGATATTCTGTTTCAGGATTGTCTTTCTCCTGCAAAAGACAATGAAGATGAATATGAAAATGAATATTATGCATATAAAAACTGGCTGTTGGGATGTACCAATTCTAAAACTTGTAAATTAAGGAAGTTTTCTGGAATTGTTTTAACTGACATCATGTCATAGTTTCACCACCAGAGGGTGCAAGTAAATGTAATGAGGACCGTGGCTTTATAAGAACTGTTTTAAACTGAATTATTTACCTCTTTCATTTTTAACACAAAGGCCTCAATGAAGTCCTGTGGGCATGAGGGATCCAAAGTATTCATCCGAGCCTGTGCCTCACGCTTGCAATACTCTCTGGCCTCTTCTAGGTCTTTAAACAGCTGATGGTGTTTACCGGGAAAGAGACTGACTAACCTAGGGAATACATTATAGATCTAAGAAGAAAATAAAGAACATCAATGTAAGTCTTCTTTTTTTTTTTTTTAAATTAATACTTTTATTTAGCAAGGTTGCATTAAACTGATAAAATGTGAGAGTAAAGACATTTATAATGTTACAAAAGATTTATATTTCAAATAAACACTGTTCTTTTGAAATTTCTATTCACTAACGGATCATGAAAAAAAAATGGTTTCCACACTAACATTAAGCAGCACACCTGTTTTCAACACTGATAATAAGAAATGCATCAAATCAGCATATTATTGACACTGAAGACTAGAGTAATGACTGATGAAAATTCAGCTTTGCCATCACAGGAATTATTTACATTTTAAAATATATTAAAATAGACATAATAAAAATATTACTGTTTTTGCTGTATTTTTAATCAAATAAATGCAGCCTTGCTACACATAAGCGACTTATGTATAAACGGTAATGTATGAAAAAATATATATATATATTTTAAAAAAAATCTTAGAGTACAATACCTGTCCAAGAGGGCTACTGAGAATAGTGAAGTAAGTATTCACAGTTCGAAGGAGAGACTTAAACTGTGGATCCTCAAGTTCAAACCTATGCCCAAAGACAATGCTGCAGATCACATTGTTTACAGCATTAAACAGCATGTCCACAGGGCTGAATGCAGAGCCTTTGAGGAGAAAAGTACAGCAAAGAGCTCAAGTTTCTTAAATTTAGTGTTGTAAAAACTCACACCATGTTCTGGAACATGAGATGTGGCTTAGGTTAGGATTTATTCTAATTAGTCATTCACCTAGTTGAATGTGCTGTACAATATATTAAATCTACACACGGCACATTTGCTCCATGAACTTATTGTACAAGTTGCAAGAACTTATTCAACACATTTTTTCTAAACAATGCAACCACTGTATGTTTGATTTTCAGATCTTTTTGTGGTTTATGTCTGCAGTTTGTTTCATCTTATAATCTAAATAAAAGATCATATAAAAGTGATTTTACCTTCACATTTTTTAAACATTTCCACAAGATTCTCAGCCTCCTCCCTGACTCGTTCCTCGATGCTCCTGCGGCCCATTCCGAAATTCTTCAGTGTCATAAGAGTGAACCTGCGCATCTCCTTCCATCGGTGTCCACTGGTGGACAGAACACCTGCACACAGAGACAACATTAACAGCAATTTGGTCTTCAGATAAATATCTGTTCAAATAAACTGTGTAAAACATAAGGCATCAAGCGAACTCACCATATCCATAAGTGGACTTCATCAACAGAGGATAGATGGCCCTGCCGCTGAATTCTTCACCAAGACCAATCATAGTATCCTTTAGGGCTTGATATCCAGAAATGATCACCACAGGAGTGTTTGCCAACCAGATGGTGACAACAGAGCCATACTTATTACTCAGCTAAAGTAAGAAGAGTTTTATGGGTTTGATACGGGACATTTCAATGTTACACATTATGTGAATTATTAGAATAACATGTACTTCAAATTATCTCAGATATCGATGACTAACAACCTTAAATATAGGTAACATATCATTCTGGTTTAATTTAGTCAATGTATATTAGAGCATTGTTGTTTGAAGGTGTTTTTGTTTGTAGTGCAATTTCGGATAGGACAAGTAGCATTCTTTATGCAAATATAATATATCACTGCACTTAGAAGTGGTATTGCTTAAAGGAACGCTCCACTATTTTTGAAAATAGGCTCATTTTCCAACTCCCCTAGAGTTAAACAGTTGAGTTTTACCGTTTTTGAATCCATTCAGCCGATCTCCAAGTCTGGCGGTAGCACTTTTAGCTTAGCTTAGCATAGATAATTGAATCTGATTAGACCATTAGCATCTCGCTCAAAAATGGCACGATGTAACTACAGAAGTGTCGAGTTTTAAATAGGAAAAATATAGAAACTCTTTGGTCATTTTTGAGAGAGATGCTAACGGTCTAATCAGATTCAATGATCTATGCTAAGCTAAATTAAAAGTGCTACCCGCCAGACCCGGAGATCGACTGAATGGATTCGAAAACGGTAAAACTCAACTGTTTAACTCTAGGGGAGTTGGAAAATGAGCCTATTTTCAAAAATAGTGGAGTATTACTTTAAAGTTATTAAGTATTATAGACAGCGATTCAGTGTGTGAAAAAGTAAAGTAAAAACAAATCATCTTTGAGAAACAGCAATACTGGGAACTCCTGTCTGAAGGTAACTGCATCCTGAAACTTCTCTAGAGAGTTCAGAAATCCCAGAATGGTGACCCTCACCTAGTAACGCATGTCTCAAAGACTCATAATAGAACAGATGTAATCTAAACCCAGTGAAAATGCACTGACTGCTTTAAATTCTTTAAAGCCTATGGTACAATCTTAAAAAAAAAAAAAAAAGCGTTCATCATTGGCATGTTGCATGGAGAAGCTTTAACATCAAAGGATGGTTATTAGTTAACTTTAAGTTTACCTGCACGGGCAATAATCGCCAATACTCAGACTTATATAACTGAATTATAATACTGAATAGGCCTACTAACCTCTAGGTAATATCTGTAGGCTTCCTTGATATTAAATTGAAATAAATTTCCCAGCAGTGGATTAGGCGCAGGTCCCGGAGGGAGCCGCTCAAAACTGCTCTGCTTTCCTCGAATCTTCCACAGCAATATCAGAGCCAAGACAGCCATGACAACAGACACTACATTCGTCTTCAGTGCCAACAATATATCCATCTTCAAATTTCACTAGACAGTTCTTCTGAACCGATTCGCAGTAAGGAACCGAAAACAAAGCTCGGCTCTGGGTTGATTAAAAGTATAGCGGTCTTTGCTAAACAAAAGTGTGCATTTCTAAATTGGGGGGGTTTCTAAATCTTCTTCTTCTTTTGGTTTTATGGCGGGTTGCGAACCAACTTCATAGGTGCATACCGCCACCTACTGTGATGGAGTGTGAAGAGAATGTATGAAGCATCTCAATGCAGGCTTTATGTAAGGGCGCACAGGGTAGTTCATGAATCCGATTTTAACATTTACTGGTACAATTTTCTCATTCATACCTATCACTACAGTTGTACTCATTTCTCTTTTCCCATTCCTATTTGATGTCAACCGTTTAACCTCTGTTACCTTTATGCCTGTAATCTGATTTCTTAGTACCTCATCAGTTAGTGACAATGGAACCCCATATATCACCCCTTTAATTCCGTTCTCTTCACCTGGCACATTGCATTTCACTCCTATTCCTCCCAATTCTTTTATCTTAATAGCCATCTCTTGTTGCTTTTTGTTCAAACAGAACACAAGCACTCGATTGTTTGATAGGTATTTTGCAGATTTAATGTTTCCCAATGCTTTTTTGAGAACCTTGGTTAATCGCATGGGATTACTCATTTCTCCCATTGTTGCGAATGTAAACATAACCTTGTACTCATCCTCCGTCCGCATTGTTTTACTCCTTCCTCCTTCTCCCCCGATTTCTTCCGAATCTGAGCCTCTGTCTTTCCGTTTCTGAGATGTCAGCTCTACCTGATTCCACTCTCCACAATTCAAATCTGCAAAATCATCTTCTTCTTCTATGCTACTTCCGTCATTCTCTTCATTCACACCACAGTCATCGCCAAACCCACCACGGCGTCTTTCCTTCGCCATGACGCCCCACTCCGTTCCTCGTGATCCGTCAGCGACGTCCTCGTGTTTCTAAATCATGCAATGAAAACAATGCCCCTTACCTGACCCCACCCCCAAACACAACCGTTTGACGTAAGTAAATCAGGTACCCACTGTGTAAAACGCCCCTCCGTTACGGCCTCGCCCAAGCACCTGCGAGGCTGCGACTGTTGCTGTGTTGTGACAATAATGGCAGTAGAACATTAAAGCAATTATTCTTTTTAGTTTTGAGATATGTTATATGTGTCATATTTCACTGCAGAGAAGCACAAATGCAGCCATAAATGTAAAACTTTTGTAATGTAATGTAAAACTTTTCAGTCATGCATCATACATCACATTTTCTCACATCTTTCAGACAATTAGTGTCATGTATAGGCTATATAGTTTTTTTGGTAAATCATTATATTACATTATAATGCATATAATCATGAGTTCCCTGTTCCAACAGCTTTTTGGTCACCATTTGGTTCAGTGTACTCTTGTGTTTTGTTGAATCAATCTGGACATTTCTGATTGTATATATGAATGTGAATGTTACTACAGCTGAAGTAATTTGTTTAAGAGAAGGTCTATGTTTTATGAACAGTATGTAATTCAATAACCAGTTCACTGAAAAAGCCTGAAGCTATGTGTGTAAGTAGTTTTGCAGGAAAATGCAAGTTAATTTAATCCTTGCGTACAGGCTTTCTGGACTGTTACTCCATTTATATCCTAGGAATGGCATAGCACTCATTTGTGCGGGGCATGCGGCCAAAACCGCTGATTGTGGGATTTATGTCAATCTCCTCTGGAGGTACCCCATGGCTTTGAAGGTGAAGTGCTGGAGGAGGGAAGTGAAGAAGATAAAGAGCGCTATGCGAGCCAAAGCCTCGCCGAGACACACACGCTTGCCTGTCAAGAGAGCACAGCTCAAAAATCATCTTGTCTCCATGTATCAGCAATTTCATTGTCTGTGATTTGCCTCAGTGGGAACCAATGAGGAATCAGTAGGGTTATGTTTGTCCCCATATGTCTAAAACGGTAAAAAAAAATTATGTAGCATGTGTCAATCTCAGTTTT
>NW_015539870.1:2164394-2164669 GCF_001515605.1 Sinocyclocheilus anshuiensis
GTCTGAGAGTAACGCAATTTCAATTCTCTGTGTGTATGTGCTGTACATGTGGAAGAATTGACAATAAAGCAGACTTGACTTGACTTGACTTGAATTTGTATAGTCTAATATATACAATGAAGCAGCGAACCAGAAAAACCAGAGAAATCAAGTTGTCAAAATGATATTCTGTGTCAGGATTGTCTTTCTCCATAGGTGGAGTTTCACTTTTTTTTTTTTTACATACCTTATATAGGCCTACCATATTTTCTACATTTAAATTATTTATAGCCTAT
>NW_015539870.1:2164691-2191448 GCF_001515605.1 Sinocyclocheilus anshuiensis
GGACTCTCCCACTCCCCCCTCCCAAATACACACACACACTGTCACTTTAATCAGTCTGAATAAGCTCTTTTGCACTACAAATCATTATATCTGCACTGTTGTTTACTTCACTGGTTTGCACTCTATCTGCCACGTGCCTTGTGCTGCTTTATATATTTTTTTACATTTTACCTATTTGTATATTTGTATAGTTGTATTTTATATTTAATCTGTATCTATCTGTATTTATGTTCTACTGTTAGTGTTATCTGTATGCACCAAGGGTCTGAGAGTAACGCAATTTCAATTCTCTGTGTGTATGTGCTGTACATGTGGAAGAATTGACAATAAAGCAGACTTGACTTGACTTGACTTGAATTTGTATAGTCTAATATATACAATGAAGCAGCGAACCAGAAAAACCAGAGAAATCAAGTTGTCAAAATGATATTCTGTGTCAGGATTGTCTTTCTCCATAGGTGGAGTTTCACTTTTTTTTTTTTTACATACCTTATATAGGCCTACCATATTTTCTACATTTCAATTATTTATAGCCTATATAATTTCTTCTTCATTTAAAATACATTTACAATTAACAATGACTGGTAGGCTATACAAAGAGTGGAATAAAAAATTATAAAAAATATATATATTTGTTTTATTAGCTCTGGCAAAATCAATTGGCTCTGGTCTGGTCCGCCTATGCCTTTATCCTGTGAAAGAGAACAACATAATTAATACAATAATTATACCGCAGTCTCACAAGCAGAATGTGAGCAAATATTTAAATAGGCCTGTTTGTTGACAGGAAAAAGGATAAATAAGTACATGTTTCCATTTATTTGTACCTCTTGAATTTTTAGCACAAAGGCATCAATTAAGTCCTGCGGACATGAGGGGTCCACATTATTTATCTGTGCCTTGGCCTGACATTTACATTTACAGTACCTTGTCTATGTCTAAACAGCTGGTGGTGTTAAACCAGGAAAAAGGCTGCCTAGCTTAGGAAATACATTATAGATCTATAAAGAAAGAAAATAAAGTTATTTATGCATGAAATATTCAGATGACTTACAAAACCAAAATATTATAATATTATAACAAATTTAATTCAGATTTAGCTTAACAAATTTGCTGTTGCAGGGCTATTTGTTTCACTTTTTACTCCTGTTTGTTTTACTTTTTACTACACTCTGGAAACTTCCATTCCACAAAAGGTTCTTTATAGTGAAAAGGGTTCTTCTAAGAACTGTTCACAGGAAGGTTCTTTGGGGAACAAAAAATGGTTCTTCTATGGCATTGCCTTGAAAACCCCCTTTATTTTTAAGAGTGTATACAAAATATACATGACAATTAAAACTTAGGAGTACAATACCTGTCCAATAGGGCTATTGAGGACAGTGAAGACAGAATTTACAGTCTGAAGCAGAAACTTAAATGGTGGATCCTCAAATTCAAACCTATGCCAAAAGACAATGCTGCAGATCACACTGACCACAGCATTAGACAGCATGTCTGCAGGGCTGAATGCATAGCCTTTGAGGAGAAAAGAACATAAGATCAAAATACTAAGATCAAGAGTTTAGAGTTTATGTCAACTGATAACCTGAATATAAAAAAGGACATGCAGAGAATATTAAATTATTTAACCTTATATATATATTAGACATATTATATATTAAACATTTCCACAAGATTCTCAGCCTCCTCCCTGACTCGTTCCTCGATGCTCCTGCGGCCCATTCCGAAGTTCTTCTACAGAGACAATGTTAACAGCATTTCTGGTCTTCTAATGTTAAACAAAAATAGTGAACTCACCATATCCAAGTGTGATCTTCATCAACAGGGGATAGTTGGCCCTGACACTGAATTCTTCACCAAGACCAACCACAGTATCCTTTAGGGCTTGATATCCAGAAATGATCACCACAGGAGTGTTTGCCAACCAGATGGTGACAACAGAGCCATACTTATTAAGGGAAGAACAGCAAGAACAGATGAATAACCAAGAATAACAATCTTTACGCAAATGTATCCAAGTATACTTATTTATATAAGTGATACAGATATAATATGAGTTATAATGTGCTTTAGTCAGCAATTCAGAGGGCAAAAAAGCAAAAGCACAATTAATCTTTGAACAACAGCAATAAAGGGATCATTTGAATAATATTCAGCCCTCTAAATTACATATTTAATCCTCTCTGGCGAGAAAATTTCAGAATCTCACCTACACTCTAAACATTGTCTGGGTTATTTTTTATTATTTATATACATGTTTATTTTATCCAGCTTAATGAGTTAAAATGCATGTCCCAACTTGTTAGGTTACTTTAACCAAGCATGTGTTCTGTCCAATATTTACCCAGCACTGGGTTGCCAGCCGTGTTGTTTATAATCATTTTACAGTATAAGGACCAGTAGTGATAAATGGTATATGCACATATTCCTCTACAGCTGTTCATACTGAATACTGACCTTTAGGTAATACTTGTATGGTTGCTTGAAATCAATTTGAAGTATATTTCTCAGCAGTGGATTTGGAGTGGGTCATGGAGGCAGCTGCCCAATGCTGCTCTGCTTTCTTCAACTCTTCCACAGCAATAACAGCACCAAGCCAGCTGTGACAACATATAATACATTTGTCAATGTTATATCCATCTTATATCCAAAATTCACAAAACTGATGACGTAGCAATAATAGGAATGAGAGGAAGAGTGTCTGCTCTGGTGAAATGACATGCTGTCAACTACTGTCTGTTAATATTAACACGAACACTTGTTATAAAGTCTGTTGATGTTTTTCAGGAAATTTCTGTTTTAGCCAAGCCCAGCAAGAAAGGTATAGAAAATAGCACAATTGTTCTACTGAGCTACAGGAATTAGTCTGAAAGCTTGCATTAGTATTATATTAAATTAGCATGGTATACATTTTTAAAAAAGTGTTAATGCAACAACTCTACAGTACAGGCTATTATACGGAGTAGCTGTATATATAATATAACAATAAGTTCTATCTGATACATTGTAGTAAAAATGTTTCTTAATTCTGAAATATACAGGACCCTGTGTAAAAATATGATGTTTAAAATGTGACAGTTCTGTTCAGTGCATTAGGTGTGAGTTTGGACCTTTGCCCTTCTAAAAAAAGAAAAAAAGAACTTGGCTTCAAATCAAATGTTGATTCTCATAAAATCTGTACCTTTTACAAAACCATTGCGCTAATGCATGTTGGTGAACCTGCTAGAGTGTTTTTTCCCATTACAATTAGCTTCTCGACAAAACAGGACTGTATCCATTATTTTATTGTAGATTTACATATCACAAATAATAAAAATTTTTGGTATGTTGTTTAAAAAGTTAACATAACTTAAGGTTTTCTGTGTTTATAAATACATCAAAGGCAATCGTTTTAACTGATTGCGCCCCTAAGATTACAGACGTAGGGGAGACCGGGTATGGTTGTAACATGGGGAAAGTTGTAACAACACCTATTCCACCTATAAGGGATAAGCTAGGAGTCCTATGATAACTGCATTATTTAACCACTTTTTTTAACCAAAACTATATTTTGTTTAGTACTTATACTGATAAAACCATATACAGTAACTTACATTAGGAACAAATTGTAGATTCTCAGGCAAAATGTGCATTTTTAAACAGCTAATTTCAAACCATTATGCTAATACAGCTAACTAAACTCTGGATGACAGGGGTGGGGTGAGTTGTAATACATCTTAGCATCCCCTTACATACAACTGAGAACTTTCATGTTGTCTATATGGAGCCATTTGGCAACTCAAAGTCAAAGGAAGTGTGGGTAAAATGTGCAATATTCAGTCTCTGGATCCACCAAGCATGCACTGTAGGTTTATAAAACATTGATTTGTCACCATTGTGACTCTGATTGAGAACATTCATACATAGACACAATCGTACACACAAATTTACACAGTTTTTTGTTAGATCTTTATCTAGGTACACTGGAGTTTAGTGTACATTAAACAGAAATACTGTTAAGTACGTTTGTTCCATAGTCCAATTTAAACACACACGCTCACGATTCCTGCTTCAAAGAGAAAGAGGATTTGAGCAGTGGTCAGTCATAGAAAGTGAGCCATTGTTTTGTATTGTTCTTTTGGATTGTTTCAATAAACCATTTTTTGAAGCATATTGCATAATGTGGCTGCTGTTTTTGCTTCTTTTGTCTAATTGTTACAACTTACCCCAGCATGTGTTACAACCTACCCTGGCAGTGGGGTAGATTGTAACTGGCTCCTTCCATTTTCATGTTTTGCCAAACGTTTCTAATTTAAGACGCGTGGGATAGATTATAAGGCACACCATGTATTTGACATCAACTTATAAGAGCTGTGATATTCTGGCAGAGGTTTGAACTGGTGCCTTTTGTAGTAAACAAATGTGGGTGCTTTGTATAAACGTTTGAGCACCCTAGCTCAAAAATCCAGCGAGTTACAGATACTGAAACAAAAAGCGTTACAACTATACCCGGTCTCCCTTTAAATGTCGACTCAACCATTGTATGAATTATCCATTTATTGCATTCGTATTTGAATTGCTCAAGTCTGTCTTGACAACTGTGTGAGAAAAAGCGTTTATGCCTCCAGTAGCAGGTTCTAGAATGAGCATCAAGTTCGGTTGAGGAGATGCGGAGAGGAGAGTGGTCCAGCCGTGAGTCACAACCGTGACGCAGACAGAGAGAAGGGCAAGGCGCAGCATCCTCTCCATCCTCCATAGCACAACAACGACTGACAAAAGAGGGGGGAAGAAATCGCGATTTTGAGGCTTGTTATCAGGTAAGAAGGATATTATATCGCTGCATCGAGTATCTGAAATGTTCGCAAAATATAGCTGGCCATCTTGTTTCTCCGCGTGAGCAAAACAGCCTGCTTGTTTTTCATGTGCTGCGTGATGGAGCGTCCATGTTTTCTTGTTGACACAGGGCAAGACTGACATGCTTCATAAGGGAATACGAAAACACACTGCATCTGTTTTTATATATTTAGTCGCGAGATACAGATTTTAGATGAATGTGATATCGACGATTTAATCAATAATATTGTGAGATTGAAGACTGTGTCGATTTCATTTGTGCACGATCCATTTCTGAATACGCCCCGTTTTTGGTAGAAAGCACAAGAGTAAAATACTAATTAAATATTCAGCAGCTCAGATATCCTTTAAATTATATTAATCCTTTAAATTATATAATAATAGTCTTATGCTGTTATTTATTCCATTTTTTTGTATAAAATGAACGATTCAACTGTACACAGATATTATCATCATTTGCAGTTTATATATACAGTACTTAACTGTTATGAAATATTATTATGTGGTTGCATATTATTGTCTTATTGGTCTATTTTCCATTATGAAGTAGAGAAAGCTTTGAATCTTAACCTTGCAGCCATTATGGAAATTAACAGAAATAATGGTTTTATTATTGATAGCATTTTCAAAAAGATTTGAATTCTGATTGAAGTGCCAGCTATCATTACAAGACACAAAATCTGTTACCATGTGGCCTGTTTGTTTAATTGACATCTCTGTAGTGTGTAAACACCATTCTGTCTCCCACAGTCTGATGCAACTGAAGGACATTGAAAGCACTACCACAAACTTCTAATGTGTGAGCTTATTCCAGAAGCAATTAAAAACCTTTTGAGGAATACATAATGTATTATTAAAATGAGCGAGTGATACTGAAGCTCATATTCACTTTGATCATTGCTCTGATGAAATGGTAGGCCTATTCAGAACAGATCAGATACTGGGTATCTAGACATTTCATTAAATATGCATTATAAGGAATCACAATAATAGCTCAATAAGATCTGATAAATTAATCATAGAAAATACATTTTTACAGAACAAAATCTAAACTCAGTTGAGGAGTAAAATCTGTCATATAAGATCATGATTAATGGGCTTTTGAAGGTAGCCCATTAATAAGTATTTTGATTTTATTGTCAAGTATTATTCAGTGGTAGTTCATTCGAATGGATCAATGTTTTTTCTCTAAATAACATGAACTTGAGATGCAGTGTGGTTTCAATATTCTCTTTGGTCACATAGATTGCAGGCATTTCATATACTGATGTTAAAAACCATAACATATATCAGCTGCATGAAAAATACTACATGTCATGGTCTGCTTTCCAAATATTTGGGGAAACTTCCAGATGAATTTGATAAAACAATGTAGGACACATGCTGTAGTGTTGGGCTAAGTCTAGCATTCTCCAATTAATTCCCTGAATGTTTTTTTGATGGCTGACTGAGCAGAAGACAGTTACAGGCATCTGAGATATCAAAGTAAATTGCAATGACTTTTATATTCAGCATGGGTCTCCAGTAAGATGTGGCTTGTGAGGTCCGGTCTCTCCTCTGTTCCAACAGCCCGTGCTATAGAAGCAGTGAGTCACTCATCCGCTCCGCAAGTCTCCATACTAAACATAGAGCATCGCTGGGAGGGATAACTGTGGCGTAGAGGTTCATGATCATACGTCTCATATCACATATATTCACTGTTGTTTTTGAGCAGTGATCAAACAAAATGAATTTTGAGAGTGTCGAAGAAGGCTCAGTTCATTTAGGGTGTGTTTACACTTGGCAGGTTTGGTTTGATTAAAACGAACTCTGGTGCGATTGCTCTGTTAGTGCGGTTCAATTGAATAAGCGTGAACGCTGCTGTCCGAACCTTGGTCGGATCTGCTTTCAAATCTCTGGTGCAGTTTAACTGATGTATGTGTGCAACATGGACCAAAGACATCTAAACGAACCCAAAACAGGATGTGATATCACAGGATGCGACCTGGTTGTATGTTGCACATTACAGTTCAGTGCAGGCATCAACCGCCGTCTCCTTACAACAGATCTCTGTGTACAACGGAGGAATTCATGGCATTGTTTTGAATGCTTTACACATTTTATAAGCTCTTCATTAGTTGATCAGCTGGTAAAAATACCACCCTATGTTCACACATTGAGTGAGCGCGTTTGCTTTGCACACAACATTGATTTGGATGTTTGGTAAAGTTACAAAAAATACATCATAAAAGCTGTCCAATTAGGTTGTGACTATATCTTTATGCCTTTTGTTTTGTATCTTTAGGTTAGGTGTTAAAAATCACAGTGTGAACGCTAAGCGAACCTAAATGTATTCTTTTCTTTTTTGGTCTGGACCAAAATAACCAAGAGAACCAAACTAATGTCAAATTAAATCAAGAAATTGCTAACGAGTTATCATTAGTGGGTTGATTTTTTTTTCTACACTACTTTGCTTTCACAGTGTGAAAAGTGCATTTTTAATTTGAGTGTATTATTGGCCAGAAAAAAAAAATCATTTTATGAGCACGTCTATAAAAGTTATGAAATTGCACTCTGTATTGTTATTTTTAACTATGCATTTTTAATGTACAGTCCCAATCACATAAGCAGAATGACTAAAGAGGAAACTTCTGAGGTGGAAGAGGCCCAGCCGGCCTCTGAGTTCATCAGCCCTGTTCATGAACCCCGCAAGAAACCCATGGTGCATCCATCTGCACAGGCTCCACTGCCCAAGGACTATGGTGGGTTCCTCATCCTAGCAGTCAGATCTATCCAAATATATTACAGAGAACAAGAAGAAATCTTAAGCTATAAGTTACTAAAATTCCATAATGTAGTGGTAATAAATCCCTGTATTTATATCCTCCATTTTATTATATTATTATATCTATTATAGCATTTACCTTCTTTGATCCAAATGATCCGGCCTGCATGGAGATTCTGACAGACCCTCGGACCACAATCCCAGAACTGTTCGCCATCATCCGCCAATGGGTTCCACAAGTTCAACACAAGATCGACATCATAGGCACTGAGGTAATAAAGCTTTAAGTATTTCTCTGGAGTTGTCAGTGGTATAGACAGGAAACCTCTCGAAAATGTGGGCATTTAACAAAACGTATTTATGCAATCTTTTACTTAATGAATGAAGACAGTGAACCATGAATAAATGCCAAGTGTAGAGAGATATATTGAGTTTCTATCCAGCTGCGAATATTTCTGTGTAACATGATCTGTCGATAAACTGATGATAGAGTCTGGTTCCTAATCCATGGGTTGTGTTTAAACTTGTTGAAGACTTTTGTCCTCTTCACTCTTTGTGAGAGTTTTTTTTCCCATGCATGTCTAAGCAAATGTTTCTCAGCTTTCTTTTTTTGGTCTTTTTTTAATAATGCACACTGGAGTACATTGTACATATACTTAGAATGAGATGTTATTTTGCCACACAGTCACATTTGCCTTAAAGGGTTAGTTCACCCAAAAATGAAAATTAGCCCATAAATTACTCACCCTCAAGTCATCCTAGGTGTATATGACTTTCTTCTTTCAGACGAATCCAGCCGGAGTTATATTAAAAATTGTCTTTGATCTTTCAAGCTATTTCATGGTGTTGCATGCTTCAGTCCAAAGCAAGTTAAATAAAAAGCACCCATCCATAAAAAAAAAGTGTCTCACACGGCTCCGGGGGGTGAACAAAGGCCTTCTGTAGTGAATCGATGCGTTTTTGTAAGAAAAATATCCATATTCAAAACGTAATAATCACTTTAATGTAGCTGATGACTCAGCAATAACTCATTAATATGGCTCTCGTCCAGCTTTGAAAGTGCCCATTTGCTTTTGAAAAGCTTTATCTACTCAAGACCATAATTGCCCGCAAATCCACATTAGTTATTAATTGGCTTCCAGTTGCATGGAAGTTCATCATATGTTGATCAACTCTTCATGTTCTTTCCCATTGTCACTTTCAGATTTTAAAGCGAGGTTGCCATGTGAATGACCGTGATGGCCTGACGGATATGACTCTTCTCCACTACTGCTGCAAAGCAGCAGCTCACGGAGTGGGTGAGCGACACTGGAGTTGACGGTTGGGGCATTTAACAAAACGTATTTATGCAATCTTTTACTTAATGAATGAAGACAGTGAACCATGAATAAATGCCAAGTGTAGAGAGATATATTGAGTTTCTATCCAGCTGCGAATATTTCTGTGTAACATGATCTGTCGATAAACTGATGATAGAGTCTGGTTCCTAATCCATGGGTTGTGTTTAAACTTGTTGAAGACTTTTGTCCTCTTCACTCTTTGTGAGAGTTTTTTTTCCCATGCATGTCTAAGCAAATGTTTCTCAGCTTTCTTTTTTTGGTCTTTTTTTAATAATGCACACTGGAGTACATTGTACATATACTTAGAATGAGATGTTATTTTGCCACACAGTCACATTTGCCTTAAAGGGTTAGTTCACCCAAAAATGAAAATTAGCCCATAAATTACTCACCCTCAAGTCATCCTAGGTGTATATGACTTTCTTCTTTCAGACGAATCCAGCCGGAGTTATATTAAAAATTGTCTTTGATCTTTCAAGCTATTTCATGGTGTTGCATGCTTCAGTCCAAAGCAAGTTAAATAAAAAGCACCCATCCATAAAAAAAAAGTGTCTCACACGGCTCCGGGGGGTGAACAAAGGCCTTCTGTAGTGAATCGATGCGTTTTTGTAAGAAAAATATCCATATTCAAAACGTAATAATCACTTTAATGTAGCTGATGACTCAGCAATAACTCATTAATATGGCTCTCGTCCAGCTTTGAAAGTGCCCATTTGCTTTTGAAAAGCTTTATCTACTCAAGACCATAATTGCCCGCAAATCCACATTAGTTATTAATTGGCTTCCAGTTGCATGGAAGTTCATCATATGTTGATCAACTCTTCATGTTCTTTCCCATTGTCACTTTCAGATTTTAAAGCGAGGTTGCCATGTGAATGACCGTGATGGCCTGACGGATATGACTCTTCTCCACTACTGCTGCAAAGCAGGAGCTCACGGAGTGGGTGAGTGACACTGGAGTTGACGGTTGGAGTTCTTTGCCCTGACTTGCCTTGTAATCCACAATCCAAATCTGGCATTTCTCTGTAATTGAGGTCATTAAATTCTAACTCCTTTAAAAGCTCTAACCTAGCGGTGCATTTCACACGTGCCAACATAATAAAAGCGAATCGTGTGACCGTTGGTATAGTAACAATGTGTTTTCCTTTCAGGTGATCCTGAGGCAGCACTCCGGCTGTCCAATCAGCTGCTAGCTCTGGGAGCTGATGTGAGTCTGCGCAGTCGTTGGACCAACATGAATGCCCTACATTATGCAGCTTACTTCGATGTACCAGAACTGATTCGTGTTTTGCTCAAAGGCTCCAAGCCTAAAGGTGAATTTCAAAAGCATAAACAGTGTTTGTATTCATGACAGCGTCTGAATTTTTTAATAAGCCAAATGCTTTTTGAAACGATCTAGTCACATTCTCACACACAAGCTGAGACAGAAAATGCAAAATAGTTAAGTCATTTAGAAAATGTCAAGTATCATGCACAAGGAAATGATGAAGTGGCTAATGAGTATTTGGCATCTCATTACATTTTCCACTAATAAAGGTGGGTGTTATTCAACGTGTCTGGTTCTCTTCTCTCTACACAGTGCTCAACTCCACCTGCAGTGACTTCTATCATGGCACAGCCCTGCACATCGCCGCCTCCAACCTCTGTCTCGGTGCTGTCAAGTGTTTACTGGAGCATGGAGCCAATCCTACTGTTAGAGTGAGCATGATGATTTAAACTTCACTTGAGTTAATCAGCCTGATTGACCTTGCTATAAATCCACTCCGTTCATATTGGATTAATGTTTCAGAAGTCTTTGTTGGTCTGTTTTTCAGAATACTGTCATTAGTAACCAGATAATTTTATATGGACCCACTGTATAGATGAAATAAGATGCACAAATATATCCTACCATTCAAAAGATTGGGGTTAGTAAAATTTTCTAACATTTTGTCTCTTGGCTATCCAAGAATGCATTTATTTGATAAAAAATACAGTAAAATAATGTTGTGAAATATTATTACAATTAAATATCTGTTTTCTATTTGAATATATTTTAAAATATAATGTATTCCTTTGATGGCCAAGCTGAATTTTCAGCAGCCATTACTTTAGTCTTCATTATCACACGATCCTTCAGAATTCAGAAATAATTCTGATATGCTGATTTGGTGCATTTCTTATTATTATCAAAGTTAAAAAAATTTTTTTTCCTATGATGAATAGAAAGTTAAAAAGAACAACATTTTTTTAAATAGAAAACTTTTGTATCATTATAAATGTCTTTACTTTTGAACAAATTAATGCATCCTTGTTGAATAGAAGTATGAATTTCTTTCAGATTTTCTAACTTATTGACCCCAAACTGTTGAACAGTAGTTTATATTTACTAAAAGATTAACTGTGACTATGTTATTGACCCAGAAGGCAATGTCTGTAATCTCAAAATTAACTCTCTGCATGCTACAGAATGATAAGGGTCAAGAGCCTGCTGAGGTTGTCCCTGACCCTATGGACATGAGTCTGGATAAAGCTGAGGCTGCCATGGTGGCTAAAGAGCTGAAACAGTTGCTGCTGGATGCAGTGCCTCTCAGCTGTAGCCTGCCCCGGGCCACCCTGCCCAACTATGACAACATTCCCGGCAACCTTATGCTCTCCTCTCTAGGCCTCAAACTAGGGGACCGTGTGGTGCTGGATGAAACAAAGGTGAGATTAGGAAAGTCTGTGTGTTTAAAGATGTTGAAGAATGGATGCAGTGTAAAAAGTCTAAAGGACCTAGGCTAGGATAATATAGGATATATATATAAAACAGAATGCCTCTTTTCTGCAGACTGGCACCCTCCGTTTCTGTGGCACTACTGAGTTTGCTAGTGGGCAGTGGGTTGGTATTGAGCTGGATGAGCCGGAGGGCAAGAATGATGGGAGTGTGGGTGGGATCCGCTATTTTATTTGCCCTCCAAAACAAGGTGTGTTCTCTTAATTTCTGTATTATAAAAGTCATTTTATAATTATTGTAATGACAACAGTAAGCATGAATTGAGATTCAGACTGATCGCATTATTCAGATGAAATAATCTAGTTTAATATTTGGTGTGCACGTCCATTCTTCAGGCATCTTCGCCCCTGTGTCAAAAATCAGCAAAGCTCTTGAGCAGGCCCCCTCTTCAGTCACCTCCACCCCAAAAACCCCTCGCATGGATTTATCCCGTGTAACTGGCAGGATCAAAAAAGAGAAAAAAGAGAAAGATCGTGAAAAGAGTGAGTGATAACATCTATATATCAAACATCTATCTATTTTATATGTGCATTTGAAGTTCTGTGTTGTCCAGTGTTCATTTTCTTATCAATTTGTTATCAAATCATTGTTTAAACCCAAGTTAATGTGTGACCACTTAAAAGTCTCTTGTTTACCAAGGCTGCATTTATTTGATTAACAGTAATATTAACAGTGAAATATTATTGCAATTCAAAAGAACTGTTCTGTTTTAATATATTTTAAAATGTCATTTATTCCTTTGATGAAAAAGCTTGGTTTTTTTTCTTAGCAGCCATTGATCCAGTCTTCAGTGTCACATGATCTTTCGGAAATCATTCTAATATTCTGAATTTTCTATTAAAATAGAAATTCTAATAGTATTTCACAATGTTAGTTTACACTGCATTTTTTGATCAAATAAATGCAGCCTTGGTGAGCCTGAGACACTGGTGTATATCTGAAGTTTGTCATCTTCTGCACCAGCTCCAAGAAACAAGTCTCTGTCCGGGGTCAGTTTGGATCCTGATGGAGTCAAGGTTGAGGTTGGGGATCAGGTGTTGGTGGCGGGCCAAAAGCAAGGGATCGTCCGCTTTTTTGGCAAGACAGACTTTGCTCCCGGTATGTCTATCTGAAGGTCTAAGATAATGGTATAATATAATGACATGAGAATAAGCCTGACATGATGATTTGCAATTACCTTATAATTAATATGAAATCACATATAAGTACAATAATGTGCAGTAAGTGTTTAGAATTTTGTGTGTGTGGATTCTTGTGATCAGGATATTGGTTTGGTGTGGAGTTGGAGCAGCCCACTGGAAAGCATGACGGCAGTGTATTTGGAGTACGTTACTTCCACTGTTTGCCCAAATATGGGGTTTTTGCACCACCATCCCGTGTTCAGAGGTAAAATCTTCAACATGCACCAGAAAAAATGTTTTACAGATACACAACTTGGGTTAGAGTAAATAGGGATATGTTGTACTGTTTTGGTTATAGAATATGAGCAGACCATGCCTTTCATTTAGCTTTGATTTCTGAATAGCAAACACATTTGCAGTAATATTTCACTGTTAGGATAATGATAAAGTACCAGAAAAAGGGTGTGGGGCATAAGAAAATGTGCTAAAATACCATCTACGCTATGAAGTCTTTGTGAAACCATCAAGTGTAAGGTAAAAAAACGAGACATTTAGTATGATATAAATTGAAATAATTTTGTTGTACAGATTAATTCTAAAGAAACATCGACAGTGTAATTTAATCCTTTATTCTTGCAGAATTGCAGGGCCCAAAGATCCTCAGGGTGATGGGCCACTAGTGAAGAAAGTCCACCAGGTAACAAGTAAGTACAACGATAAGAACATGTTTTTCTTATGCTAATTTTTTGGGAAATGTGTAGTTTGAAAAATGTATTTTTTTCTTTCTCTGTTTTTAAAGCAATAATTTTCACAAGAATAAACAACATTAGCTCACATTTAGTGCGCCATCTTGTATCTTGTCAGTTAGGCATACAGTGACCTCTGTTGTCCAAAATGTGTAATAGCAATTCCGAAGTTCAACATTCAGCTGGATGATTGCATGTAGCAAAGAGCAGAAATATATATAAATGTATTATATAATATGCATAATACAATATGTATATGAATGAACAACACAGTCCCACATGACAGCCTCAGGTACATGGTTGTAATGTTTGTCTGTGTTCATCCTCCTCTCCAGTGTCCCAGCCGAAGCGTAATTTTAATGCGATGCGATCTCCGAAAGACATAACATCTGAAAGTTCCATATCCAGGTATGCTTGTGTCCCACAAATAACATATCCGTTTGGCTGCAGCTGTGAATCTAAAATGTTTCCTGTGTTACAAGATTAAACGACAGCATTTTATATTCATGATCCGTTTCTGTTACAGCAGGTTGCTGTTCTGTTGCTGGTTTCCCTGGATGTTCCGTGCAGAGATGCAGACCTAAATCCACTGGTTACATCTTTAATTATATCTCCCTCCTCTTTCTGTTCCTCCTCAAGATAAAATCTCGCCCACTCTGTGTACTACCAATATTCATATGTGCTTCTCTATGTGAACTACCCAGACTGCTGTCCTGCCCCTTTGACGGCAATTCAATAGCAAAAAAATAGTGCCTTGTCAAGTAACTAATGTCCTGCATTCCGATGATTGAATTATAGATGAACAATCTTTTATGAAATCAAAATCATTCCTACTAAAAGCCATTCATACCTCTCTATCAGCTTGTTTTTTTTTTATGCTAAACCGCTGTGGGTAGATTATTGGCAGTATTCAAGCTTGATAATACAGTCATAATCCACATAAAACTAGGCTTGTATGTCTATTTTAATTTGTAACGGTGCTTTTTGTTTGTAAACATGCTGCTGTATTATGCACCTTTACTGTCTTACTTTACAGTATTTTATTGTATACAGACTTTGTTTCCTAAGTTTCAAATGCCTTTAAATGAACTAATAGGTGGCATATTATTATTAGTGAATATCTGAAAACATAAATTGTTTCATTGTAACTGTAGTCTGAAAATATTGATGCTGCCGATGTGAAAAAGAGGGTTTTTGCCATTGGAGCCCAATGCTTTCTTCATCTACAGTGAAACTGTAAGCGTATGGTTTAAAATATAGAATATGTTGCATGAAATAAGCAGGCATGGGCACGTTTTTAGGTCATAAACTGCTCTGAAATGAGGTGAGATGCCTGCTTTAGATATTATAAGCTAATAAATCACATTTCATTAAATTAAAATCAACCACAAAACCAAAGCGCAAGCTCCATGATATAGCAAAAGCTAAATAATCTCTTACTTAAAATAAAGTACTGTTAAGAACCACGCATCAATAATGCAGGTCTTGAGAGGAGGCATTCTTGACATTTCATTAAAAAACGAGGTGACAATTAAAGGATTTGTCTATTTTATAAACCCAAATAAAAATACGAATCACAATCATGTTTCTCTCACCAAAAAAACAAACAAAAACAAATTATAGTTCATCTAGTATAGTTTAAAGTGAAGTACAGTTTATATTTTAACATAAATCCTCATCTGTCATATACAGTCTAATGTATAAAAGCTGTTAGGCCAGACTACCTATTCCTATAGTGATGCCAGAGCAGGCAGATTTTGTTAAGGAGAGAATAAAAAACAACAGCTTGGCTTGTGCACTCTCCTTTCTTGTGAACACTTGGTCAGCTGCACTGATTTACAAAAAAAGAGCAACTTGCAGAATTGGAAATGTACTGCTTGAGCAGGTCTGGACAGCTTTTGATTTCTTCAGCCACCATGCCATTATTTCATTAAAGAACAACTGAATCTGTGTGGTAGCAATGTCACTGTAGTGAGTAGTGCATCTTCTGATGGAGTGCAAAGGTCAGCTCACAACAAACCTTAAATTGTGCATTATCATTTTGTGACATAGAGTACAGTATATTGCTTTATGGTGACTTAAAGTTGTAGAAAGCATCAATATGTCACTGTTATTTACCTTAATTTCAGGACAAGTCACAATCCGTTTTTTGATGCCAAAAGGAGAGTAAAAGTATGACTGTAAATTGACTATTTCATATGTGAGTATCTCGCACTGACTGGCTCACCCTCCACGCTTTCAGAGAGTTTCAGTGTGACATCTAGGGTTGTCGGCAAAGCTTTCTGTCATTTTATATCCAGTTGTGTAATTGGTATAGTTCATTTGTAAACATTTGTTTATTCGTCTGAGAAAAAATATATTTTAATAATTTCACAAGGTACTTTTTTAAGGTCCTGTGTTTTGTGTTTTCATGTTAACTATACTCTGTAAATCAGATTAATGTGTATCTTATCATGAATTCAGTTTTGGATTTGATGGACAACATAACTGTACTGCATGTTGTGTATACATCTGCAGGTTTCTTTTTCCTACAGTACATCAGCATGAAAAAGCTTATTAATTACTTAAAGTGAAACTCTATCCTGACTATGGATATATGACTAATAAACATTAGTGTTTTATACTTAGTTTGAATGTGTTGTTTTGATTGATTATAGAATTAATCATCTATAGCCTATCCATCAGGAGTGTAAAGGTACATTCGTCCTTAAACTTTTCGGTACGCATGTGAAATGTCCATTTCGCATAGGCAGAGGCAAAATCAATGAATGCCGGTGCGCATGCGCGTCAAGGACGGCGCGAATAAGACGGGAATTAAATTAGATATTTTGCTAAAATAGTTTGCTTCTAAAAGTGTAAGAACTTCAAATCTCTAACTCCAATTACAATAGAACCATAATTAAAATATGAACCAAAAAAAAAAAAAAACGTTTATTTCACTGAGAAAGCATGTTTATTCGTATAAAATGTAGGCCTACATTTTTTTTTTACACTGTAAACAAAAGTATACTTTTAAAAGCAATGTTTAAAAGCCACTGAGTATGTGTTGATATGATTCAGTCATAAATTAATCTGATTCGGGATGATCATCGAAAGCGCGCCTCGTGCTTTTGTCTGGGCAGGTTGTCTGTCTCTTTCTACGTGCACGTCGATTCTTGAACCAGACCTAAAATCGTATTTTATTTATTTTATTTTCAGATATAAACATTAGCACATATTATGAAATAGCCTATTATTAGCCTACAGATAAAGAGCGCTTTCTTACCCGCACAGTCTCCTCGCTGAGGCCGGTGTTCTGGGCTAACTCCGCCCAGATTTCAGCGTTCGGGTAGTCGGTGAATGCGAAGAGCCGCTCGAGCTGCTCCGTCTGGTTGTCGGTAAAAACCGTTCGGATTCGACTGCTCTGTCTCTGAGCTACAGTTTGGTGGTAGTGAGTCTCAGCTGTATCACAACCTAAAGGTAGATTAAAAAAATAAAATAAATTATAAACAAAAATGAATTACACTTTTTAAATAAAATAGCCTATAGGCCTAGTTTAAAAAAAAAAACATACCTGATGCGGCAAAAGGCCACGGTTGACCTGCATAGTAATTTGAATTAAAAGTGGGTTGATAATATGAGGCTGGAACACAGCAGCTGTACATTCCTGCATTCCACGATGGAGATGGAAAGTTCAGCATGAGTGCTGCATGGTCACCATGACCTCTAGATCCATCCCGGTAGAGTAGGCCCAGATTGGTCAAGTGTCCTGGGAAATCATGAGAAGATGCTGGATGATCCACTCCAGGTGATTCTGCTGTTTGTTTGCTGGCGTCTCCCAAGATGTAATCAATAGAGAAGTTTGAACATTTCTGAGTTGCCATGCTCAAGTAGGGCCTACAGAAGCTGCGGTGACTATGTGCTCTCTCAATAATGACATGAAGCTGGAGAGTTGTATTTGTACCCCCTGTATCGTTTTAACTGAGGTATTAATGTATTTAATATTGGTCCATTAACACCTCTTTGTAAAGGTGGAAGTCAAAGGAAATTAACTTTTGAAGATCCTTAAACCCTTTTATCCTGGCACTTGAAATTCACCTGTGATGATACTACTTATGAATGTTTATTGATCACACTTCAATACTTTGGTAGAAGTTAGTGGCCTGCATACATCAGATTATTGTTTTTTTTTTTTTACAGTTTACTGACATTACAGCAATAGTTGTTTACAATAAAGTAGTATGATAAAAATCTATTTTGTATATATATATTATATATATACATATATGCCAGGTACATATATAGTTTTACCTCAAGGTACATTTTTAAAATTGTATTTTATTTGAATTGTATTTTGTTTTGATCTAGCCTACAAAATAAATAAATAAATATTAAAATACCATGGAAACCATATGGAAACAGATTTATGTAAATGTATAAATGTATTTTTTTAAATTACAATTTTAATAAAACTTTATATAAACTCAATCTCATTTGTGGAAAAAGTTTTATAGTTTATATGAAATGTTTATCATAATAGGTCTGCAGAATAAAGGAATAACTTTGATGACACTTATTCAAAGGGACACGCTTTGAAATTGTCACGTCATCATCCGCATTCACTAACGTTAGAAAGATAAAAGTCGTTTTATTGCAGCTTTTCAAAGAGGTCAAAAGTGCTTTGATTTGTTCCTTCTTTCATGTCCATTTTCATTTGTGTTTTAATAATGCTTTAATGTATGCTATTAAACGAGACTTGGTGCTCATAATGAAAATAATCAATGAGTATTAGCCTATTTTTCTGTAAAGAATTACACCACAAACCTATTATATACTGACCGAAACATATCTATAATGAATATAGTGAATAAATGTCACCATCTTGTGGTATTATTAAGGAAGTTTGATAAAACTAAAATAAATAAATGCCTTGCAATAATTTTAATACAAATGTTAGAAATATTATAAATAATTGCTTAGCTCCCTTTAATACCCATTAACTGCACTGGTTTATGATTATATAGCAAGTTAACTTTGATTCCATGTAAACAATATTAAATGATAGCATTTTTAAATACAGTCTTTTGGATAGCATAAAGAAAGTATTACATTATCATATTATTACAAAAAAAGGCCAGTGTCTGTGGATAGTGAAATTATTCAAAAACCTTCAGCGTTACATATATGCTGCATGCCAATAAATCAGGGTTAACTCAAGATTAAATTATCATGGTTATTTTAAAGCACAAGCTGCAGCTGTAGCTTAGAGATATCACTAGCAGTTAGTCGGTATTGACTGAGAGAGTGTGTATTTTACAAACCCGCAGATTCTCCTAATATAACTCAGCTTACACCATTAATATTCGATTCTTTTTAAGCTACTTGGGTTTACAAAGAATTCACATGAAAATCCCACTGAGCGGATATGGGTTTTGCCTGTTTGCCAAATGAGATCATTCGATAATCTGCAAGGCCCACACTGCACATATACTATACATAAAATGAAAATTCTGCACACCCTTCATTGTACTGAGGATTTTTGATGTATTAAACACAAACTTACTATTATGAACTTCAATGCCCTGGCATATCCCTATCCAGATGGAATAGATCAGTTACAGGGATTTTGTTTCAAGAATCTGTGAATGAGTATAAGATCTTTAAGTATGGATGGTTCTTGGCCCTTCCATTCAGATCATAACAATTTGTAAGCTCTGTTTGATACATGAAGTACTTTCATTAAAAAAGACATCAAAAGAGGGATTACTATTTCAACAGCAGGATAAAAGAGCATATAGGCTTATGTATTTAATCAGTCCGTATCTTCCCCTTCAAAATCAGTCATACTACAAAAGTACAGAAACTCACACTAAACAAACCTCATTTGCATGATAAAGGCAGCCGTCTGATTTGGAGCATTGAACTGAATCATATGGTTGACCCATATTCAGTTCTGCAATACATTTATAGAGAGCATCCAGTGTAGTAGTAAGCATCCATCTGTACAGCCAGGATTTGCACAATGCCACTGACAAGCATTGATATGACTTGGGCCAATAGGCAATTAACAAATGCATGACCTCCTCCAAATGGAGCTGGATGTTCATTGAGAACTCCCAACTATACAGCTCTGCCAAATCAAACTGATCTGGGGATGAAATTCAAGCTCCAGTGAGTAAGATGTGCATCCCAAAAACACAAAGGGAAGTTTAACTATCTAATCTGAAGAAATCCATCCAAAGCACAGACAGACAAGGGCAGCCTTGAAGGTTACTTGCTCGCTTTTCTCAATGGGGTGCACTTACTACAATCAAATGATTTATGATCGAAGGTAAGAGGTTGTTGTAGAGAATATTTGGGCCACAACAGTTGTACTGTAGTCTGAGAAACAGACCCAGTAGATGGTCTTTGGATTTCAGATTAGCCGAGTCATTCTTTACTGATGCTGTCTTTTGCATAAACTGCATCTGGAAATCCGTGTTGCCCTGTTTACTTATAAAGTTACATACTATACCATGCTATTGCAGCATCTAAAGGAATAGTTCACCCAAAAATGGCCGTCCAAGATGTAGATTAGTTTTTTTGTATTTTTTTTTCTTTAATTTAATTTTTTTTTTTCCATTGAAGCAGTTTTAGAGAAATTTAGCATTACGTCACTTGCTCACCAGTGGGTTATGATGTTTTTTCAACTGTTTGGACTCTCATTCGGATGGCACCCATTCACTTCAGAGTATCCATTGGTAAGTAAGTGATGTAATGCTACATTTCTCCAAATCTGTTCCGATCAAGACACAAACTCATCTACATCCTGGATGGCCTGAAGGTGAGTAAATGTTTAGAAAATCTTCATTTTTGGGTTCAGCTATTCCTTAAAAAACCATCTAGCATATTTTTCACATGTATTGGATCAGTGAGTCCATGTGCACTGTTCTTTTATTCCTCTGGTGCCTGAGAGTGACAGCCAGCTGAACTACTGTATTAAAGGCCACGTTTCTCCTTGACTGTTCCAGATGGCTGGAAAAGCAACTCGTATCTCATCCCAAGAAACTGTGTCTGCATCGGGTCAGCTTAATTTGTTACCCCGTCACAAAGCAATTAGAATTATGAACTGTGTGTCATGAACTCAGTCAAGCATCTGAAGGTCATCTTTTCAAATTCAACTCTAAACAAGCTGCCCCATATAGTGAGAGCTGATCAAATGTCACTGAGTAAATGTAAGCTAGGGAAAGGTATTTATCACAATGGACAGAAACCAGAGGAGTTATATAACATAAAGTGGCCCCTGAGAAGTATTTAGACACTTAAGATATATTATTACTTATAAATGTATATATGTATTTGTAATGGATATTACAATATCAAACCATGTGGCATTCACTGTAAAGAAAATGATCCCTTTTTGATGTTTTCTGAAGCAGGGGTCTTTTTAAGTGAATCATTTAAATTATATTTAACAGATTCTTTCAAGAATGCTGATTAATTCAAGTGACTGCTACGAATGAATCACTGAAACATTTAGGCTACTTTGTTCACTGGTCATTGCAAACTCTTGCTGGTTTGTTATTATGGCGTTAAGATATTGATCCCTTTGAGGGGGTCAATGATGCTAATTAACTTTATGAAAACACCTGATCTAAAGAATACATCCTTAAAATGCCCATTTGGCAGATCGTTCACCTAATTTTGGTAACATTTTCCCTATCTACTGTAATTTCTGCTCACGTTATACTACGAAAACAGGTCAGTCTGCAGGAAATGAAATATGATATTCAGTTTGCTCGCTTAAGATAATAATCTTTCACCAGAGAACTGTGTTCTGTTTATTTTGAGTCGATTAATCATCTCTGCAACCCGGTTCTGACCAAACATACTCAGTAGACTGTGGAGGCCACACAAGGTGACACAGGGAGCTAAGCTAAAATATTTAACAACCAGGACAAGATTCAGACAACACAGCCTCTTAGTTTTTGTGACGGTGGGGGCATTTGAGTGAGGATGTTAAAGCTCATTTTCTGCACGTTTCTTTGCTGGTTGAAATACAGTGGTGACCTAATTTCTGTCTGATTTGGCTCATGAGCAAATACGAACAAAGCTTCAGGTGTCCTTTGAAACTCCTCCAAATAAGACGTTGTATATTAGCACACTCATCTGACACGCTTTGAGGGTTACAGTAGCCTACTGCAATGAGAGGAAGATATTGACAATGCCTGAGATCAAAGGATGATGATGAATGTGTTAAACAGTTCACGGAACAACCAGAAGAGGGAGACAGTCTATTAAAAGACTTGCATCTGGATTACGGCATTACATAATTACAATAACATTGAATGATTCATTGGAAGAATGGAGTTGATTTATGCAAACTGACAGAATTGTGTCATACATTCTGTTTGTAAGGCTGATGCTGTCTGCAGGAAAGCAGCAACCATCTGAACACAGCCAGAGGTGAACATCGATATGTGATTGCAAAAAGGCTTTGCAAGCGAGGTCACAGACATAGTCTTAAAAAGAGGATCATGGAAAAAGAAATAAATTAATTAATTAATAAAATAAAATACATATAATAATAATCATATATAATTGTATTGCATCCATATATACATCTCTCACTGACCTGCTCTCATTTAAAGGGATAGTTTACCCAATTGTGGAACATTAAAGAAGATATTCTAATAAAAATGCCTTTTTTTTTCCATAAAATGAAAGTCATTAAGCCAATGATGTTTTGAACCCCACTGACTTTCACTGAAGTATGTTTGACAAAAAGTTCAAATATACTTCAAAATATCGAATGTTGTGTCCATACATGTTTAGAATTACATAATTGTGAGTAAATAATGACAGCATTTTCATTCTAGGGTGAACTGTCCCTTTAAATAATTGCTTTTATAATGACGCTTGTGACCTTTTCACCTCTCAATCTCAATGGACACATCTCTATTGTTTTCAGCTCATGCAAATTCAGGGGCTTCTCTTAGCTGCATAAATAAAGCAAGTAAATGCACTCCACTGCATAATTACACTGCATTTTATTCAGAATTAGCAGAGTGACCGATTCATTCTGACGTGAGCGATGAATCACTGGACCCCTCCCCACTCAGAGTTATGAACATATGCAGGAGCTGTACCTCCTTACTGGGTGAGAAAAGAGACAAATGGTGACTGCATGAGTGAACACGGGGTACATGAGTGAAGGTTGGCCGGCGGTTCGGTGTACCCTGGTGTATTAGTACCGTCTGCTCACACATGCTCTTCAAAGGGGCTAAATGGTGTCCTGCCAAGTTCATATCTAGCAGTTGTCAGACAGCAGAGACTGCACTGGCCCCTTATGGGACCTTTTTCTTTGTTTCCCTGTAATCAACAAAGGGTCTCCTATGGGAGACCTGCCTATTTAATATACAGTGAGCTAATCCATCCCTCCAATACAACATACATTCATGCTGCAGTTTCCTAGTCAGTACTGAGCACAAAATAATTTGATGCCTCTTGTAAATGTTGACAAGAGGCATAAATAAAGGCTAAACAAATGCTGGCCAGTCAGCCATGTTTTTTAAATCATATATTTAGTTGGATTTTAATTCGTTTTTCAATATTTCCAGATTATAAAGTTCTTTTGTCGTTCACTCCAGGTTGCCCTGAAATTAACCATGATATGGCTGCATTTGAATTATATTGAATGCACATTATATTGAATACTGCACATTATATTGAATACTGCATCAACACACATGCAAACATTTGCACTTTTAAATAATACAAATTTTGTTTACAGCCCAATATTCTACCTACAGGCCTATATGTTTTATGAAAAGTTCCAGAATACAAAAATACTGATTCGAAAAATATGCATACTACGTTAAATGTTGCATCGCACATTCAAACTTCTGTGTATAGCAACTGATTTTTATGATTTTATGGCCACCTTTGGATCATAAAATATCTAGTTATACGCCTCTACTCTGCTAACAGGTGTACATGCGTTCTGAAAGGTTTCAGAAATTAATTAAATGTTCCTGAATTACATGGCAGCTAATTTCCAAAATAATAGTCCAGCAGAGATAAATACACATGTATCTTTAAATATTGGCAAACTTTACCAATACTTTTTAATGTACTTAATTTTTCATTTTGTCTTGATGTGTAGTGTATATTTTCATTTTCGTTGTACCCTTTTTCTCTTATAAAAAAAATGACAATATCATATTTTATTTCCGTAAAGAAATATCCGTGCTTGAAGTCACGCATAAGAGCTATAAAGGTGAGTAGGAGGAGCGTGTGAACTACTCGGGGGACGTGGCCTCTTCTCACCTGTGTCAGGTGACATTTCAATTTGCTTACAACTCAAAAGACTGATGGCTATGTTAAGTGACCTGAAACAGAGTTTCTCTTTATCGCACAACATAACGTTGTTTCTTGTTTGATGTGTGTTCGTAAAACATACCTGGCATTTCAAACCTGATCAGAAGTGTTTTCACCCTGAGGATGAGAAGTTTTGCACCTGAATTATTACTGAAACACCGACGGATATCTTGAAAGAGAAACTGGACGTTGGAGTTAGGACAGGTTTTGCACGTAAGTGTTAAGATGACGTACATAACATTTTAATCCATACCTGGCATTTCAAACCTGATCAGAAGTGTTTTCACCCTGAGGATGAGAAGTTTTGCACCTGAATGATTACTGAAACACCGACGGATATCTTGAAGGAGAAACTGGACGTTGGAGTTAGGACAGGTTTTGCACGTAAGTGTTAAGATGACGTACATAACATTTTAATATCTACTGCATTTTTTAAGCCCGCTTGCAAGCATTGTTCACCTGCTTCTATAAAACGCGCTTTGTGCATGTTTAGCACGTGTATTTCGTCAGAGTAGTGTGTAATTATAAACGTACGCGTACATTTTCAGTCATATTTATCACGTAGCCTATTAAAATGATTTTTTTTTTAATTTACTGACGTATAAACATATGGGGCATCTACCAGATTGTAGTTGCCCACGTGACTGTGTGCAAAGGGTGTGTTTAAGTGGTTTGTGTCCATACAAGCCATTGTTTTCAAAGTATTTAAATGTGTTGCTGTTGCTGTGGAATAGTATGCATGACTCACTTGGTTGACAACACCAGGCCATCAGGTTACAGCCTACTGCTGAATGTGATACTCCATGCCCATTGATTATTCCCACAATGACATCTGATGCCTCTTGTAGTTCAAACTGGGCCTGCATTCTGGGTCAAAGATCTTTTGTTGTTTATCTTTTTAATTATTGGGCTTAAATGGCATTTACAACCATAATCAGTCACAGAGCCCCTACAGCCTGCTTTTTGCTTTAAGACATGCTATTAGTCAAAAGCTTGGACACTTTGGAATAAGAGTGATTAGCACGTCATTAAAAAAATGATAAAATAACCCAAATTGAAGTATGGGAATTTTACAGTGAGCAAAAATATTAAACAAGTCAGAGCTAGTATTTTAGCATCTATTTTAGTAGACACAGTTTGTCTACAATATGGCTCTATTCATTTTCTTAACATTATTTAAGCACTGTTTTCATGTATGCATGCATTTTGGTTGTTATCCCTACACTATCTGGACTAACTCACCCTATAAAAAGGTTTTGTACAAAATGCTAACTAAATAAATAATGATATGGAGACTCTTAATATTTGTGTACAAAAATTTCCACAAATTTTACGCATTTAAGTATAAGCTTTTAGATCAAATATTTTTTTAGGATGAGAAACATAAATTCAGTCAAATGTGTCAACTTGTGACTAGTGGTGTTTTTTTTTTTTTTACTAGTAGATTCCTTTTTGCAATTACTAATTTATTTTATGTAGATAGAATAACTATTATATATTTTAAAACATTGAATGTTATTAAAAACTGAATTTTAGTAATTCGGGATAGTTATAATTATTATTATAATTATTATTATTATTATTATTAATGGTGACATCATGATCAGAATGAAGTGAGAAATGATTTATAGTTCATATTTAGACAGCTGATTGTGAAACTAACAATCACATATTAGCCTTTTCTACCATTTCATCCATTAGTGGATTTCAAGACTGCATGACTTGAACTGAATCAGTCTCGTACTTTGCTAGACATCTTGCTCTTATCTCAATCTTCGAGGAGCCTTCCAGCAAGCACTTTAAAAACAATTAACTGATTTGCAGCCAATATAACCTCTAATTTGATGTTTACAATTATTTGAATTCATTTTTCAAATATAGACCTAAACCCAATGATACGATTACTGAGTCTCAACAAACTAGAGTTTAAGCAGTGTCCGGGGAAAGTGCTGTGAGCACAGAGAAAAAGTTCTCCTGCTTGTACATGCCTGTTCTTTGGGTGCTGTTCAGAGGCTTCCTGCTTTAAACAGACCCCAGAAGTGATTTTCTTTGAAGAGTGTTAGTTGAAAGAAATGTACATTGGTTTTAAAGGGCAAAAGAGAGCTTCCTGCTTTGTTTTTTCTTTGTAAACATCCCTTCCCAAGCCCATTATGTTTCAAGCCAGGGTATAGATGCATTCAGCAAAACACACTTCTTTGCCAGAATGACACCATGCTGAGTTTAATGATGAATGGCGTCATGCATCGGTAGTAATTGGCCATTCAGTCTAATGCTGCTCCTGGCTTTCATTGTTATGCTTTATTTAAAAAAAAAAAAAAAGAGCGATTTCTCACTGGTGCTACTGACCAGTTTTGTTGCTGAAACTGCAGATGCCCCCTGAGCTTTGTTTGAAAACCAGGAATCAGATTTCACCAACACTTGTAAAGGATGAATGATAGTTTTGTATTCTGGCTTACACATATGACGAAAGCAGGAGAGGGATGAACATGATCTGTGATGTAGTTTTTAGCTTTGACTCTGGTTTTATACTTGAATATTGTGATATTGTCATTGTTAGCTATTAAATTAAGTTGAGGATGATAATAATAGTAAAAAATAAGATAATATGCCATGTATATTTTAAAGTTTATATATAAAATCCAATACAAATATTAATTTATAATCAGTCACACATTAATTACTAATATAAAAATATGAACATTATTTATTATACATTGTATTACAATAAAATACTAATATTAATAATATTAATCATATTAATAATGTGTGTGTGTGTGTGTGTATGTATGTATATATATGTATGTGTGTATATATATATATATATGTGTGTGTATATATATATATATATATATGTGTGTGT
>NW_015539870.1:2191595-2199374 GCF_001515605.1 Sinocyclocheilus anshuiensis
GCTCTTGTGGCGGCACCGACTTGAGCTTGCCTGAGTTGTGTTGGTAGAGGGTTCGCAGTTGGGCATGTGGGCCCGTTGGTCCATCCAACGTTGTCTGGCTGCTTCTGGGGTGTAGACTGGTGTTAAGGGATGCTCCTCCCTTGGAGGGGTCTGATGCTGTGTTGCGTCAGGCAAGGAGTCAGAAGTTTGTCCTTCTCAGTACTCCTTAGTTGAGTTTTGTTCAAGGAGCTCTTTGTTTGGTCGAGGCAGACTATAATTTCTTACACAAAGTATTTAAAATTAAAATAAAGCTATGTAAACACTTGCATTTTTACAACACTATAAGTGTGTCCCATCAGGTAATGAAAAGTTTGACACACACTTGTGGTCTTCATCCTCACTTGAACTCTTGGGCCAAATACAGGAAATTCGTCATATAAGTGTTCAAGTGGTCAAGTGCAAAGATCGCAAGTGTGGGTATTTGGACAAGGCAACTGTCTTGCCTTGTGTCCCATACTTCCACAAGAAAAACAAACAACTTCCTGATCTTTCCTAACTTTCTCTAAACAATGCCTTGCTATGTGACCATGTCTTGTTCGCACTGGTGCTATTGGGAATCTCACAGAATCATCTGAGGAATTATGTCGACTAATGGCTTCCTTGCAGTTCTTCTCCTCATATTCAGAATTGGATTGAACATTTACCAACTGTCTAGCTGTCCCTTCATACAAACATTTGGATGTCTAGATTCTGCAGCTTTCATTTGACTTCTTGCATTGAAATACTGTGTCATTTTGGAAATTATTTGCTCGTATGGTGCATTTACATCTACATGCAGAGGCATGTAGATGTAAGGCAAGCAATGGCTTCTCGCATGTGTGAACTACTCTGTGCAATTAATGCAGACTTAAACATGAGATTTTGTTTAGTTGCATTTGGCAAACCACTGTAACAGCTGAACATTTCCCACAACCTGGATGCAAATGCTACAGGATGCTCTCCAATTTCCATTGTCACCTCAGTTATCTTTCTCAAGTTAACCAAATTAGTCCCCCAGCAAGTATAAGTAGAGCTTCTCTCCTTGTACCTTTGTCTGCTCTTTTGTTACGAACTTCCGGTGAGAGAGCACTAATTAATGAGCGAGGAATGCAGATCATAAGAAGTATACAAGCATCTTCGTCTGACACACTATAAACATCCACTACCTTCTCCAGTTTTGACAAGAACTCTACAGGATCAATGTTATCAGGGTCAAAAATACCCACTGCTGTAACAACACTTTGAAAGTCCATAAAAGACAGTTGTCTAACAGCTTGGCCATTTTCAATTCTTTGATCAAGAACTCTCTCATTTCCATTCTGTCTTGTTCGCACTGGTGCTATTGGGAATCTCACAGAATCATCTGAAGTATTATGTCGTTGACTAAAGGCTTCTTTGCAGTTCTTCTCTTCAGCCTCACAATTTCTCAATGACATGACATAGCCGCTGACTTGAGAATTTAGCAACTTGTTTTCTGTTTTAATTTCTTCGAATCTTTTCTTAGTTACCTTGTATGAGGCAAAAATAGCTTGAAGTGCATTAGCAACTTTTCCCTCTTTGTTTTTAGGCATTTTGGGACAATTTTTAAATTGAGACATAGCCCACTCGTAGGGGTCATCTGCCTTCTCTATCCCATCAAACATTTCTACTGAGCTGTGTTTAGCGATGTATTTAACTATCAACTCTTCCATTTTCACAATCTTATTAAATTGTGTTCTGCAATTCAGTAGGCTTATTTTCCTTCACTGACTGAACATTATCTAGTTACTTTAAGATACCTGTTAGTCTAATTTTTCACAGCTCCTGTGCTTTGGATGCAAATGAATAAAACAGCCACACTACGTCGGGCTTCTAAACTAAATTTTTCACTTCTCCAGACACGGCCACACTCCGTCGGGCCTTACACTTCACTACACTAAACTGTTAAAAATGTAACACTGTCACGGTATGTCGGACAAAACCACACTACTTCAGGTTTTATGTTACATTTTTAAAACAGTTTACTAAGCCACAGTATGTCGGGCAAATCAACACTGTTTTCAGGCTTTAAACTTCACAGTGTCGCGGTGCGTCGGACTCACTACACTATAACACACAACAGTTATGAAATAATTCTGTGACCACACTGCGTCGGGTTGATTCAGTTACTTTAAAATTTCATCAGAATTTCACAACAACTAACTCCGTTTCAATTATGTTGGAAACTTACAACTCGGTTTCAGTTACTTTAGAAACAATAGGTCTAATTCAACTCTGCTACCACACTACGTCGGGCTGATTCAATTACTTTAGAATCTTAACAGAATTATAACAAATGTCTTACACTTCAGGCAAAACAAGCACTTACAGCTTCAACTTCTGCAACTGTTTAAAAAAATATAACAATGTTTGTCACAGTACATCGGACAAAACCACAGTACGTCGGGTCTTAGTTTCGTTTGAATCTTAAACAGAATTTGTACAGAATAGGCTTAAGAACTCCTCCTACTAATACTGACTAAACCAAATTCTCTTCTGTCCTTAAAATGTTATTTTCTAGATTTTTTTAAACGAGGGGGTTCCCTGACAAAAACAACAGAAGAAAGAAACTGCTTTTAATACAAATCTTGTGTAATCCCAGGCTATCTGTAATCAGAAGCACATTTAAAACTGGAATATAATTTAATTTCATTCACATGTGTTTCACATGTGTTTCATAAATTGATACATTTAATTATTCTAGCTGCTGTGAGAAAAGGCTACAAACTATCCGCCACCTGCAGGATCCTCACATGCGATAGCCTAGTAGCCGGGACAACTTCTTTATGTTTACGGACGTGACGTAATGACGCAGTGCCATGCTCGAATTTCCCGCGAAAACCTACCCGTACCACTCGAATTAGAAAACATTATTATAAGCTATCTGTTGTGAATTGTAAAGTAAGGCGATAGTTTTGAACACTGGCTGGTTATGTACTTGCTCAAATATTGATTTTGGATCATTTTTAACCAAAAAAAGTTACGGACTGCAGCTTTAAGGACAACTGCACCAGTTTGGAGAACATTGTTCATAAAAAAGCAAACAAGACTTGTCTTTTCCATGAATATACAGTTGTTGATTACTGAATAAATGGTTTGTACACTCTTGTGCATTACTGTTGTATATTTTGTTCTGGTTAATTAAAAAGAAGAAGAAGAACCGGCATGCAATGCTTCGGTCTGCGCAGTGCTGAATGAAATCGAACACACCTACTGGTACCACAACATGATCGCTGTACAACCTGGGGCCCGTTTCAATAAGGAGGTTCAACCAACTCAAAGTTAAAACTTGAACTCTGAGTTGACTTACCCTTAGATGGGAAACTCTGAGTTTTTGGTTTCAGAACAGCTGAATTGTGTTAGTTCAGTCGACTCTGAGTAGGTTGACTCTGAGTTTAGCGCGTGCACCACGACTATGAGAAGTCATGATCAATGGAGCTCCGAAATTATGATTCACCATGGCAACAGCACTGACAAAAAGACGTCCACATACTTTGAGTCAACGCATAAGTTTAATTCTTAATCACTGTTATAATAACAGAGGTCAAAACTGGCAGAACGGTAGGTTATTGAACTAATATTAATTTTCATGGTATCCCATGGGCAAAAAAAAAAAAAAAAACGAAAAGGACTTACTGTTTCAAAAAACATAAAAAATCTTTTATGAACATTAAATTGTGCTGCTATATTTGATTTGGAATTCACATGTGAAAATGTCTAAAACTTGAAACAAATTCAGATGCAATTTCACTGCCTGAAAACCATGTCTTAGTGTTTCAAAAGCTTCAAAAGCACTTTAACATTGTGTTTCATCTTGTAATTTCAAATCAATTATCATAGCACAAGTGAAAGTCGTGAAAGTCAATCTTTTTCAGTGTACCCCACACAACCCACACGTAAGTAGATGTTGACTTGTGCAGTCACCACTGGAGCATCGCTGTCTGTCAGTATAGTAATGCCAATAGACACTGGCATCTTTCCTGACCCTTTGGTTGTTGTATGGATCACATCTTTCAAACTGGCATACAATTATGTACCCAAATGCCTGACTTCCACAACAACATATTCTTCATCACTGCCCTTCATCACCCTCATTGCTTCTATCCTCCTTGGTCCTCAACAACTTGTTTTATTACTACAACCTGATTTTCTGATGCACTCATATCACTATCATCAATACTTTCTGAAATAAGTACAGATTTGTCTCTCCATCTTCCAAAAATCTTACAAAAATGAACCTAAAACACATGCATAAAGGCTATTATACTGCCCGCCAATGCTGGTCAATAGTGCCAGCTACACAAAATATGCATCACATAATAGGACTTTGTCAGTTATGCATGTCGCTCAGATTTGTTGGTCTCTGAGTTGTTGTTTTTATAAAAGTGCATTAAAAATGACAAAAAACTTTAGGAAACACATTTGGATGTACAATTATATTTTTTATAACTTGAATTTATATGTATTTTCTAGTCTAAAATGAGCTCACTATGAAGCCTTGAGAGCATGTGACCTAACGTGCTAATGTCTCCTTTACTACTTAGTCACCAAAAATGTGAAGCACATGGCTAATAAATTTTAATTTTACTGGTAGAAGGGGATGTCATTTGACATCACTAAAATAAAATTTTGTTGGTTGAACATTAATATTGTATTTTAAAATGCAATTTTCTTAGCGTCATTTATAAATGACGATATCCCATAGAGGGATAAGGAATCAAAATTGAGGGGTTTGCTTATATGTAAGCATATGCCATTATTTTTCTTCATAATTTTTTTTTCTGATTTATTTATTTATCATTTTAACTTGACTTTTTATGCCTCTTTTTATTCCTCCACTTTTGATTGATTTAACACTATTGATTTTAATATAATTTGATTAAAAAACATGTCTTGTCTCAAAAATAGCCTAAATTAAATGTTATTATTTTAATTACATCTTAGATGTTAGATTACATGTTTGTCATTGTGTGTAATTAGCTCACTACCTAATTAATTCACATGATCGGCAACAAACAGGTGTTTGTAACCTCCTTGTAACAGTTAGGATATATCCAGCATTTGTAGCCTACTATTATTAAAATTAATATATATATATATATATATATATATATATGAAGAGATCAAAAAGAAAAGAAAAGAAGAACGTGACAGCAGCTAAAAATGAAGTATAAAAACAATTCAATCAGGTAAAGCTTTAAGCATAAAATGTTCATGGGTGTAGGCTAGGCTAAATGACTTTACAAACATTTGATATATTAAATAAATTTAATTCAGTGTCTATTTCAATGTGCAGCAGCTTTTTTTCACATACTCTAATCTGCCTGAAAACCATGTCTTAGTGTTTCAAAAGCATTAAAACAACTTTAACATTGTGTTTCATCTTGTAATTTCAAATCAATTATCATAGCACAAGTGAAAGTCAACAAGACTCTTCTATTTCAATATACCCCACACGTCCCACACATAAGTAGATGTTGACTTGTGCAGTCATCATTGGAACATCGCTGTCTGTCAGTAGTATTGTATTGCCAATAAACACTGGCATCTTTCCTGACCTCTGGTTGTTGTATGGATCACATCTTTAAATACAATAATGTACCCAAGTGCCTGACTTCCACAACAACCTATTCTTCATCACTGCCCTCACCCTCATTGCTTCTAACTTCCTTGGTCCTCAACAAATTGTTTTATTACTACAACCTGATTTTCTGATGCACTCATATCACTATCATCAATACTTTCTGAAATAAGTACAGATGTGTCCATCTTCCAAAAATCTTACAAAAATGAACCTAAAACACATGCATAAAGGCTATAATACTGCCCGCCAATGCTGGTCAATAGTGCCAGCTACACAAAATATGCATCACATAATAGGACTTTGTCAGTTATGCATGACGCTCAGATTTGTTGGTCTCCGAGTTGTTGTTTTTATAAAAGTGCATTAAAAATGACAAACCGTGATGTGCTCTGATTGGACAGCTATCCAGTGTTGTGATTGGCTGAATACCTTAAGCGTGTAACGGAAATGTTACGCCCCTTACCATACTGTGATGCCCTGTGTCCCGGCGCGACAAGACAAAAACAATAAAACCCATTACAAACGAGGCATTTGTTGCATCCAGTGGGGACATAATTACTGATTATAATGACTTATACTGTCTTTTTACGTATTGCGTATGTCATAAAACCATGTCTGCATTTGTGATTGTGATTGTGTCAAACTCACATTTGAATCATCAGTGGCAAATTCTTTAAATATAAAAAACATACTTACAGGCTGAGTCGGAAGCACCAGACTGTCCTTGCAAAGTTGGAACTGCCCCACTTTATAGAAACAGACACCGGCTACTGTAGTCTACTCTTCCAGGATCAGGAAACAGCCCTCATCCTCCGCAAAATGCGCTGCACACATCTGAATATTTGGGTTGAACTGTTCTGGAACAGTGTTTTAAATACAACTCTCAGTCTTTGAAAGTAATTAACACAGTTTAGGGACGAGTAGTAGGTTTTTAAACTTTTAATTTGAAGCAGATAAATATGTAAAATTAGTGTTAAGGTTTGAGACCCATTGCAAAACCCCTGATTTGCGAATGCTGAAACGGCACTCCCTGGCCTCCCCTAATGATCCTCTTGAATCCTCTAGTGGAAGGTTACTGTCCGGGGAAGCTGACGGTCATGCCGTCCCGTCGAGGATGTTCTTCTGATAGAAACTGCTCTGGAGGACACAAATGCTGTTAATTTGACTGTGGGCCTTTTTGCATTCTGCCTGTTTCCAGTGAGTTTCAGTTAATAACGGATGATGGGGGTCCTCCAAAATGTTTTAAGCAGAGACCGAAATGTTATGTAAAGCTTCTAACTTAAGTGAATGGAAATGTTCCGCATTCGGTGATGTTTTCTGTCTGTATAACAGCAAAGCCAGGAGAGTGTCCACCCCAATCATCTGGAAGATTGTGTACCAGGTCCTGTCGGAGTGACTCTAACTGTCCCAACAATAAGAAGTGCTGCAGCAATGGATGTGGACGTTACTGTAATGCTCCATATCCAGGTATTTGTGTTATATTGTTTTGGTCCGTTGTTGATAAATTGTCTTTTGTTGTGCTCGTCTAAAGTAGGTTTGAATTAATCCCTTAGGATAGTTTTAAACGCAGGATGGCTTTACAAAATAAAGAGGAATGATACTTAGAATATAATTCACTCTGTAGGTAAAAATTGCTATTCATGCTTTGAGTGTTTCATTCTGTATATTGAAGTGGCATACTGTGTGTGTGCGCGTGCGTGTGTGCGTGTGTGTGCGTGTGCGCGTGTGTGCGTGTGCGCGTGTGTGCGTGTGTGTGTGCGTGCGCGCGCGTGTGTGCGCACGCGTGTGTGCATAAACTAAAGCTGACTATCCGTGTCCATGCAGTGAAGCCGGGTCAGTGTCCCGACCCAAAGAACATTCCACTGTGTGCTGAAAGCTGTTTCCATGATGGCCAGTGTCCTGCCACACAGAAATGTTGCCCAACCACAAGAGGCGGTCCTGGGACTTTTGCATAACACCTACCTTTTTATTTTTTTATTTTTTATTTTTTTCCCAGTTCAGTGATTTATTCATATGGCATGTTTTCCAGCAAAGTGGTCAGGGAAGCGATGAGGGAAGCGGCCAGGGAAGCTGCCAGGGAAGCGGTCAGGGTCAGGGAAGCGGTGAGGGAAGCGGTCAGGGTCAGGGAAGCGGTGAGGGAAGCGGTCAGGGCGAGGGAA
>NW_015539870.1:2199639-2204428 GCF_001515605.1 Sinocyclocheilus anshuiensis
AGCGGTGAGGGAAGCGGCCAGGGAAGCAGTCATGGCCAAGGAAGCGGTCAGGGCCAGGAAAGCGGCCAGGGAAGCGGTCAGGGCCAGGGAAGCGGCCAGGGAAGCAGTCATGGTCAGGGAAGCGGTGACGGCGGTCAGGGAAGCGGTCAGGGACAGGGAAGCGGTCATGGTCAGGGAAGCGGTGAGGGAAGCGGCCAGGGAAGCGGCCAGGGAAGCGGCCAGGGAAGCGGCCAGGGAAGCGGCCAGGGAAGCGGCCAGGGAAGCGGCCAGGGAAGCGGCCAGGGAAGCGGCCAGGGAAGCGGCCAGGGAAGCGGCCAGGGAAGCGGCCAGGGAAGCGGCCAGGGAAGCGGCCAGGGAAGCGGTCATGGTCAGGGAAGCGGTGACGGCGGTCAGGGAAGCAGTGAGGGAAGCGGTCATGGTGAGGGAAGCGGTCAGGGAAGCGTTGACGGCCAGGGAAGCGGTGAGGGAAGCGGTCAGGGTGAGGGAAGCGGTGAGGGAAGCGGTCAGGGTCAGGGAAGCGGTGAGGGAAGCGGTCAGGGTGAGGGAAGTGGTGAGGGAAGCGGTCAGGGAAGCGGTGACGGTCAGTGAAGCGATCAAGGTCAGGGATGTGGTCAAGGAACTGGTCGGGGATGTGGTCACTGAAACAGTCCTGGGACTTTTGCATAACACCTACCTTTTTTTATTTTTTTATTATTTTTTTTTTTCCCCAGTTCAGTGCTTTATTCATATGGCATGTTTTCCCTGTTTGCTCAAACGGTTTAGATCTCTCTCGCTCTCTCTCGCTCTCTCTCTCTCTCTCCCTTCCCTCAAATAAAAAGAAAATTGCTTGATTTGAAGAGTTGGTGTTTTTGGTATCATTTGGCTTTTTTTCGCATAACTGCTTTCTGGCATCAGTACTTTGTGTAAGTTCCTCTCCCTGAGACCTGGGCTGCGTTCCCCAAAACCTTCTTAACGCTATGTCATTTGTAAATTATACCTTAAGTCACGTGTCAAACTCAAGGCCCGCCACATTTTATGTGGCCCGTGAGAGATTGTAATCTATGCAGCTTTATATCGTAAATTATGAAAGTGTGTATCAATACCACGTTTGTTTCTATTTGGCATTCTATTTATACGCATAAATTGTCTTTGGTGTGCATATGATACGCAAAGGTTAAGATTAGGGGTGTGGGGTTTTTCCGTTGATGACGACTGCGTGGACGGCTCAAAGGAATAAGTGCGGACCTCAGTGCTAGAGCCCCGCCGACGGAAATGGAAAAACACAATATTCTCCATTTAATTAAAAAAATTTATTGCATCTTTCAGACATGACTTTCTTGTCGTTTTAATAGTTCGTTTGAGGCAGTTTCTATGGAGTTATTTTAATGACGAATGTCCTGAGCGCATATTGCCTATGCGAGAGCTCATCAAATGCGCGAGCGCAAATCTCTCTGCTTGCAGGTGGATTCCCATTCATTTACTCTCACAGAAACGCTTTCTATCGATCAGACATATGCGTGCGCTCCAAAAAATAAAAAAATAAAAAAATAAATTCTCTCCCGAGATTAATAAACGCAACCTAGAGTGTGGGCATCCACTGGCAGAAACATACATTGGCGCATATGCCAACTAATGTAAATAAGTATTTACATGGCATAACAGTAGTAGTCTAAATGTATCTGTTTCGCACGTATCAACAATACATCATGAAAATAAGAAGCAGTTTTTTTTTGCAATCAGATCAACTGGCAAACTCCTGGAAAGTCTAAGGATCCAGTAAGCAAATGCATTCAAACAGTAAGTTCAAAACAGGCAAACACATTGAAACTGTAAGTTCAAAACCGCGCTAATGCAGAGAAAACATTGCCGATTTCATCAGAGATGGCAGAGATAATAGTACTCATGTACAGATGTCAGTAAAAAAAAAAAAAAAAATCGGCAAGCAATTTGTCTTAAAGCATGAGTGTTTTATACTGGATGCTGTCTGAAGGTGTTTTACATTTACGCAGTAGTCCGTGGTTTAGTAAATCTGGATCAGTCAGGTCAAGGTAGCTCATTTAGTGGTCTTTTGGCATCCCCCTGTGTTCCTGTTTGGTATTGCAGATTGACTTGTTCAACTTGTTTATTAAAAGTGCTGTAAACTACTAAATGTAATGTACAAATGTTCATTTTCTGTGAAGCTGCTTCGCAACAGTGTATCATGAAAAGTGCTACACAAATGTGAATTGAATTGCAAACAGTCATCAATGAATTTATTTATATTGCCGCTATATACATTTATTGCAAATTATGAAAATTATAAAGTACTTTTTTTTTTTTTTAGTACTTTTAGTTTGTATTTTTAACAAACAGTGCAGATATAATGATTGTAGTGCAAAGAGCTTATTCACAGGGAGATGTTGCTGTCACAGGTCCGCGGTGGGGGCTTGTAGTACGTAATGGTCTGTATCCCCTGCCACAGGCTCCGAGTGTCTCTGCTGTCGCTGAAACGATGGGCTATCCTCCTGGAGTACTGTCTTTTAGCCTCTCTGATGCCGCGGGATAGGTTGGCCCTAGCTGTCTTCAGGCCCACCTCATCTCCAGCTCTGAAGGCAGCGTTCTGAGCCTTCAGGAGTCTGTAGACCTCCCCTGTCATCCACGGCTTCTGGTTGGCCCGGACAGTGATGGTCTTTGAGACTGTTACATCATCAATACACTTGGTGATGTTGGCATTGACAGTCTCTGAGTACTCTTGGAGGTCTGTGGTGTTATTGTATGTGACAGCCTGCTTAAACATATTCCAGTCAGTGGTGTTAAAACAGTCTTGAAGAGCCTCTGACGACCCTTCCGGCCACACTTGTATCTGTTTGTGAACTGGTTTGGCGACTTTAACGAGCGGTCTGTATGCAGGCATTAGCATGACAGTGATGTGGTCTGAGGCACCGAGGTGGGGGAGGGCCTTGTAAGCTCCTCTCTGGGTGAACGCAAAACGTCATTTTAGAGCTAATAACAAAGGCTTGAGCCATTGATATGCAGGCTAATGCAGTTATGAGAGAGAGAGATATTAAGCGCATGTGAATACCTGCGTCTGTGCGTCTCTCAGAAGTGTTCAGCAACAGCGTCTACTAATAGTGAATCTTTAAGTTAAACTGCTTCAAGAACCTCCCTACTGAGAAATATCATGTAGCTTTTCAGCTGCAAAATTATTTTATTAAATTCGCGGGGCGGTGTTGACGACAAGTTTCTGTCCGCGTGTGTGCGCGAGTGTGTGTGCGTCTGTGAGAGAGAACCGGAGAAAGCATGAATTCCGTGCATAAAGGTGGAAGACATGGAAATAATTTGTCTTTTTTTACCCTATTGTTATTTATTTGCTTTTATTGTTGTAGATAGCCCATAGTATAACAAAATATTAGGCTATATATCTCTTCATTGTGTTTGGGCCCCCACTGGACGAGCGAGCATAGGCATGTGCCTAGAATGCCTATGCGTAAATACATAATTAGGAGTCTATTTAAAGGGAATGAATGTGATGGGGAGTTTGGTCAAACTATGACAGCGAACAGTGGTGGCTCGTGGGTTTTAAAATAGAGGAGGCACACTAACTGTATTGGTCTGGGATCCCTGCCGATTATTATTATTATTATTTGCTTAACCACTTTACAATGGCTTTTTGGTTGCTTTTAGTCAGAAAACGTAAAGAAAATGACACTCATACAGCAAGATAATATAATTCCCCTAACATGGCCTATCACTTGAGCTGTCAGCTGTCAGGTGATGTGACCCTCAACGGCCAAACATATTATGTACATAATGTACAAAGTACATTCATGTTCACATAAATTCTATATAGAATACTAATTGGCGTGTTTTAGAGCACCCTAATGGCAATTTTAGGAACATGCCATGATAGTTTACAGGAAGCAAGACGGCTTACAGGGACCTATTTTTTTGTGATATCAGACTCAAAAACACTAACTCTAACCCTAATTCAAAAATAACTACAGGACTTGGGACTTTGAGACCACTGTGGAAATCTATACTTTATTTTTATTAAATAAAGATTTTATGCACAATATTTCAGTTACACTACACTTAAATGATAACTTTTATCCTCATTCTTAACAGTTGGACAAAAGAAGTGTCTTTAAAACCTATTGGAACACACTGCCTTTACCTATACAACAAATTTTATTTAACAATTTGAACATAAAATGAAAATATATATTAATGTTTAATTCCTTAAAACATTGGCAAGTAGTTCCAGTTAAAAAAAACAAAACACTGCCTTAAAATAATTCTCTTCTTCCAAGTTCTCACCTGTATAGATTCTGGAGAGGTCGAGCAACTGTCCTCCCCTCTAGATAATAATAGGCTAATTAAAAACACATTACACAGGCACTTCTTATGTAATGGTATTTTATTGTTTAATTGTATGTAATGTATTAAACTTTCAATAAAACATTTGCAATGAGTTTGTCAAATGTTTTTGTAAAATGTTTTATGCATGTTTTGGCCTGAGACACTTGATTGGAATTGAATATTAAAAATTAATTTAAAAAAATAGTTTTCTGCAAATTCTTGTTCTACATCTCCCCAAGTACCACTGTGGTAAATTTGATGTTGCTTTACTGTATCATTTTTTAATAATTGCATGCAAAATTCATGAGTAATCCTATTTACCTTGCTATACGGACACATTTTAAAAAATCATAAAAAAGGGAAATCAAATTGTTATCCGCAAACTCTACAAGATTCTTGTTCTTCACCTCCCCAGGTACCACTGTGGTGATTGTCATGTCACTTTACTGTATCATTTTTTAATAATTGCTTA
>NW_015539870.1:2204542-2206763 GCF_001515605.1 Sinocyclocheilus anshuiensis
ACTTTTGATCAATTTAAAGCATCCTTGCTAAATAAAAGTATTAATTTCTATAATTTCTTTGCCAAAAAAAAAAAATCTACTGACTCCAAGCTTTTGAATTGTATAGTATAATGTTACAAACGCTTTTTATTTCAGATAAATGCTGATCTTTGGATCTTTCTATTCATCAAAGAATCCCGAAAAAATGTACTCAACCATTTTAATTTTGATAATAATAATAATAATAATAATAATAATAACAATAAATGTTTCTTGAGCAGCAAATCAGAATATTAGAATAATTTCTGAAGATCATGTGACACTGAAGACTGGAGTAATGATGCTGAAAATGCAGCTTTGATTTAATATATATTTAAATAGAAAGCAGTTATTTTAAATAGTAAAAACATTTTACAATATTACTGCCTTTGCTGTATTTTGGATCAAATAAATGCAGGCTTGGTGAGAAGCGACTTTAAAAAAACATTAAAAATATTACTGTTCAAAAACGTTTGACTGGTAGTATGTAGATATCACATCTAGTTGTTTTGGATAACAATAAAACGTCATGACAATATCGTGTCTTTTTTTTTATCTAAATCTAGATTTATTCGCATTGGCCTATGGAAACCTCTATGAACACACTTGACTTGATTTGGCCAAAAAATCACGGGGGACGAATTTACGTTTTATTAAAAAGTGTTTACGTCTGTTTTTATACAGTCTATGGTTTACGTATTCTACACTCATGGCGCGCACACATATTAGGATAGGTTAGATGTCTGCCTCCGTTGCGAGTCCCTATCAAGCACTTTACAGATTCAACTACTCTCCTCTCCTCCTCCTGCCTGGCTCTTTGGCCAGCATCACTCACCGCAGAGCAAGCCTGTTCTTGATAAATCTGCTGTGAAAACGTGGGAAAAGCCGACGAGAAGAAGTTGGAGTGAAGCGATCTTTATATAGGTGGAGCAAAATATTTCATCGCTCCGTCTATAGCGCATTGCGATTGGATGGTTTACGCTGTCAATATAGGAGACAAACCAATGGGACACTGGCTGCTCGCTGTCCCTGCGTGATGGTTTTTGGCAAAAAAACATTCTGTCGGCCCCTTAAGTGCGTCGGCCCACCGGGAAAATGCCCGGTGCTGTGAAAACGTGGGAAAAGCCGACGAGAAGAAGTTGGAGTGAAGCGATCTTTATATAGGTGGAGCAAAATATTTCATCGCTCCGTCTATAGCGCATTGCGATTGGATGGTTTACGCTGTCAATATAGGAGACAAACCAATGGGACACTGGCTGCTCGCTGTCCCTGCATGATGGTCCTTGGCAAAAAAAAAAAACTTCTGTCGGGCCCCCGGGAAAATGCCCGGTATGCCCGATTACCAATCCAGCCCTGGTTGTGAGATGACGTCCAGTAGGTGGCGTCTTTTACACGTGCATTTATAGTCCATCATGACCCTCTATGAAATCCTTATGAAATATGCAAAAGCAATTGTGCTTACACCTTGGTTAATACTGCAAAAATTAATTTAAGTGCCCCAGGTAGTTTTTAAGAGGTTGTGAATAGACGTACACTGACGTCCTTTACACGTCTAGTCAAGCACCCATACAAAAAAACAAAAAAAAGGACAGACTTCTTGTTTAATGTCAAATTATATTCACAAAGTGCCCTGTGTGGTTAAGTGATTATTCGACCCGTTTTCCGTACATTACAATACGATTTTATTATTTTTTATAAAATGTATGCACATACATATAAAACAGTTACATCTCCGGTCACCATTTGAAGTCCGAGTTGGATGTGGATTGCCAAAACAGTGCTGCCAAGATGTTGTAACAAATCTCGCGATAGGACAGTTTGTGCACTCCACACTCCAGATCAGTAGGTGGCGGTAATACAACTTTTTACGTTGGTTTGCAGTGTTGCCAGACGTACGATAATTATCGTATTTGTGATCATTTTGACCTCTGTATGATGTACGATCAATAATGAAAAAAATCCCATAATGTACGATAATTTCAGAATTTCTGAACTATTCAAATTATAGTAGTTGTAGTCATAGGGCTTCTATATTCATACACGAAATCGACTCATTACAGACACTCTAAATGAGCTCATGCACACCTCAGAGTGTGTTAAAGGGGTCATATGATGCTGCTAAAAAGAACATTATTTGGTGTATTTGGTGTAATGAAATGTGTTTATGCGGTTTAAGGTTAAAAAAACACATTATTTTCCACAT
>NW_015539870.1:2207140-2207711 GCF_001515605.1 Sinocyclocheilus anshuiensis
TAAACGAGGCATTTGTTGCATCCAGTGGGGACATAATTACGGATTATAATGATTTATACTGTCTTTTTACGCGTTGCAGGGGCACCCGAAGATGTTTTCGGTTGGGGGTGCTGTGTGTGCGTGTTGGGTGAAGGGGTTGGGGGGGCTGGTTCACTTACATCGGTGCTCGTGCTGGGGCTGGTGTTGTTTGGATGCAGATTTTGGAAAGTTTTTGCTGGGATAGGCATTTAAAACAATCTGAAATTCGCTTTTGCGCCATTATCTCCTTGTATTAAAGTTAATCTTGTTCGCATTCTGTACAGTTCATGTCTGATACCACAGGCTAGCTTCACGTGTTCATGAGGATTAGGCTAATCATCCCATATAGAAAACATCACAAGTAAAATTAATCATGTTTATAAATATAAACATGGGTTTATTATAGCCCACTTACAATTTACATTTCAGAGATCATTACAAATAAATTATTAAATGCTAAAACGGAATAAATTTAAATGAACAAACTTGGCGTTGCATTTGCAACCATGTGAAAACAGGGGGTGCTGCAGCCCCCTCAGCACCCCTACTTCCC
>NW_015539870.1:2207867-2215603 GCF_001515605.1 Sinocyclocheilus anshuiensis
AGTGTTGTAAATACAACTTAACCACTGATTTCTAGTCGTGTCCATTTTTGGAAGGCCAAACAAAGTAGTTTTGCCTTCACAACGTAACACAGCGTCCTACACACGGTGGCCTAGAGTGAGCAGAGGCCGGGGGCTTGAGAACGGCACGGCCGGCGGATTCGACGAAGGAGCAACCACATGTGACGACCCCGGGCCGGACTCCTGGATTTCAGACTTTAGTCTTTGCAACTTTACAGATCTTCTTTATGCACCAAGAGCTTGTAACACTCCAAAGAGAAAGGAAAACTTGAAATCGCATCATATGACCCCTTTAAGAATGCAGGAGGGTGCCCTGCTTTAAAGCCAACGAGCACTATGTTGCGGTCCATGACGGCAATAACACCCTCAACATCTGGCAACACACAGACCTCCGGTGACAGAGGCTCAGATGTGGAGTTAACAGCTAAAGTCTGTCTACACTGGACGCGACAAAGCGAGTGTTAAAAATAATTTTAATACGTCATAAATAGAACGAGGCATCAGTTTACTGTCGGGGATGTGTCGTGTCGTGTCGCATCCAGTGCAAACAGTCACTGATTATAATGGTTTCTATAGTATTTCGTCGCACTGCTCACGTCCAATGTAAACACAGTAAGCCTAGTTATCTATTGTGGTAATTTGCAGGTCATGTCAAAAAGTTGTTGGTTTAGATAAATAGCTGTATTCTGTATGTTTGACTCGTGTACGATAATTTTCTTCCAAATACGATAATTTTGAGCTTCTGGTACGATACTTGGACATTTCCAATCATTTTATTACGTCATAAATAGAACGAGGCATCAGTTTACTGTCAGGGATGTTTCGTGTCGCATCCAGTGCAAACAGTCACTGATTATAATGGTTTCTATAGTATTTTGTCGCGCGTCCAATGTAAACACGGTACGCCTAACGTTAGTTATCTATTGTGGTAATTTGCAAGTCGTGTCAAAAAGTTGTTGGTTTAGATAAATAGCTGTATTCTGTACGTTTAACTCGTGTACGATAATTTTCTTCCAAATACGATAATTTTGAGCTTCTGGTACGATACTTGGACATTTCCAATCTGGCAACACTGGCAGCCAAACAACACCAGAAGAAGTAGAAGTGTTAACGCATTTTTTCGTATCTTTCTACAAACACAAGGAGAGAGCTTTTGTTGTGTTTCAAAGGTTTACGAATCATTAAAAATCTACTGTTGGGTACTGTGACGAGCTTCATCAGCGTCGCCCTGGCAACAAGCGAGGAACACCTGCCCGTCCTCATCACAGGCTGATCGGTCACAGCTGCAGCTCATCAGGCGGCGGCTACATAAGCCACGCACGCCTGGCCACCGGGAAGACACTTCTCCATGAGACTGAGCATTAACTCGCCCTCTCATTTCTCCCACAGACAGCAGCGTGTGACCGACCAGCCCCACAGGAGCACAGCACGGACCCACTGCACTGGGAAGAAGGACGAGAGCACTCACGGCACCGGAGCACCCACCTGGACCTTTCTCTTTGAATCACCCACTTGTAAATAAATCAAGTAAGATGGCATTTACTGAGCCATCCTTGTCGTGTGATTCTTCACCCCGTGACAGTACGTACAATTTTGTAATATTTTATTAATGGGGTTGAGTTTTACTTGTTTGACACGAAGGAACCGAAAGAAATGATGCGCACATTGTCAACTGAAACTAAGTTTGGCTAAAATTAGTATGTTAAAAGTTAATAGGGTTAATGCTAGGGCTTTATTTACCCTAAAAAGAAACTCTGCTGGTGCGAAATCAAAAGTTGAGAAAACTTAAACTTTTAAGGCAACCACCAAATTTGAGTTTCCTCAACTTGTTGTTTTCAGTTTATACAACAAAAAGTTGTGAGAAGTCAAAAATCTCCCAAAAAAGTTGAGAGAACTCAAATATCTCCTGAAGCTGATTACCTTAAACTTAAGTTTTCTCAACTTTAGATTTTGTACAGTGTATAAACCACCATGGGGTTTCTACACGTCAGTTGTGCTGTTTTATGCAGTTAAACAGACTTCTTGGTGGGAAATTGATAGTTTTGTGAAATAACTTTTTAATTAAAAGGAAAAAAAAACACGAATTTGTTAATCTCAAAGAAATGGATGTTATTAGTGTAGTAGCTAAGACATGCAGCAGATAAGAGCACATCAGTATGTTGAATGATTCAGTAAAAGTTATTACTGTCAACTGTAGCCTTCTGAGAGTTTCTTTCAGAAAAAAAAATAACCTGAAAGAGACTGTGATATGTTAAACAAAATGTAGGAGGAGCTCAAGAATAACACGCTGAAGTCTGTAAATGAATTTTAACATGGATGTTCTCAATAACTTCTTTAAAAATATTTTGTAATTTTAGATTTGCTAAGCATGTCCTCTGAGTACCAAAGGAAGTGGAGACGACGAAGGGCAAGGGTTGGTGCCTTAGTGGAACATGATAGCAGCTCTGAATCAGAGGGGTCAGTGGAGCCAGTCATGGCGGGGCAATCCCGTCATGGTGGGATCAACACATGATGAATGTCATCCTATGGGCGGCTGTAGTTCTTCCATTGGCACAGCAGTGGGGTACATTAGCTGTCACGGTGCACACACACGAGGAACGAGGAGACGCTGGAGAATACTTTACCAAGACTTTTTCAGGAACCAAGGGAGACGAACTCAGGAAGATGTTTAACAGTGGACAGAGAACTTGGGACTGGGAACACTTTTTATACACACAGGAGGAGGGGATGACGAGACACACCTGGGAGCAATGAAACACCTGGGACAAATGAACTTAACTAATCGGGAGGAACAGGAAACTAACCAAATAAGGGCATGGGAAGGCACATGGGGAGCAGGACACACACAAAACCTGGAACAGAGTCTGACATTAGCGGTGATACTGAAGAAGAAAACAATTATGACACCGATTCTTCTGAAAGCCAACTGTTGAAACACCATCTCGCCACAAGGACTTGGCTAGTTGGGCTACTGCTACAAACCAGACCCACAAGGCACTAAATGAGCTTCTTCATGTGCCCAGACGTCATGGTACACTTCCCAAAGACGCTAGAAGCCTTCTTGATACTCCATCAAAGATGGAGATGAAAAGAAGCGCATCTGTGTAAGTTTAAAATGTGACGAAGAACATGTCTGTCTATCTATCTATCTATCTATCTATCTATCTATCTATCTATCTATCTATCTATCTATCTATCTATCTAGCTGTCGCTCTGTCTATATTGTTTTATCTGTCTATCTGTCTGTCTATCTGTCTATCTGTCTGTCTATCTGTCTGTCTGTCTGTCTGTCTATCTGTCTATCTGTCACAGACACAAAATCTTGTTCCATTGTATTTTAAATTTAGTTGTAGGACCATAAAGACTTTTTCAAAATAAGTGCATGTCATTTACCTCAAATTAAATCTCTTGTCAAACCTCTTTTTTTTTTTTCTTTGTATCATGTTCTCTTCCCTCAGATGCTGTGAAGAGGTGGAGCCCAAATGCTACAGACTCCGAAATTGATGCAGCAATGGCAGAACACCTAATGCCGAGTTCACACTGCACGATTTTAGCCTGATTTTTCACCTCTCTTTGCAGAACACCCAATCCCTGTTCCCTGCATCTCCCTCCTGCATAATCTGTTTTTCTTTTTCTCCTTGTAGCTGGAAATCAGCTCACAGACAATTTGCGGGCTATATATATATATATATTTTATGTTTTTTTTTTTTTTAATAATTACAGTCTTGCTCGAGAACTCCGGCCTGATGCACACGGGTTCTCGCGTTATTTCCTTATCACTTCTCGCATGTGTTTTGTTGTGAAACGTAGTTTGCGGACCCGCCCAAATGCTACAGACTCCGAAATTGATGCAGCAATGGCAGAACACCTAAAGCATGCTCCAGGAAGAGCTGGGGGTGGTGGATACAAGAAATGAGCCAAACAACTTTCACGTGTTAACCATAATTCAATATTTTGTAGTTTTGCTATTTTCTTGTTTGTTTAACGGATGCTAAAAATGAATGTAAAACTGAAGAAAATTTGTGGCTGTTCAAAAATGTTATATTCACAATAAAATGTTATGCTAAATCAGAACACTCTTATTTTTGCTTAAGTCCACAAATAATGTTGTTTGTGATGTACACGTGATTAAAACGGTGATGGTCTGACTGGACTGATTTTGGACCTTCTTAGAACCTTTTTGTAAATTGTAAACCTCAAGACATAATAGATTGCCTTTCACGATGTTACACAATGGGCGTGTGATTATTTTATATGCAGGCTTATATATGCACTTAAATTATGCAGCAACACATCTTATAAACATCCAGAAGAAGACACATTTAGACGTCCAGGGACGCACAGAAAAGACATAGAATTCACGGCCAGATGACGTCAAAGATGTCTGTTCAACTTTCATTTTGGAACTATTTTTCCAACCATGATGGGACGTGTTGGATTGACGTCTTTTCAACGGTAATTAAACCTCCAAATGTTTGCTACCTATAACTGTGTATAAGGTAGCTACATGGGATAAGATTAGGTTCCAGGTTAGTACCTAGTTATTACTCAGTTATTGAAACTGCTATAATAAGGACATAATATGTGCTCGCAGAACGGGGCCCTGTTCTTCGTACGTCGCTTATTGCATCCGAGATGATATCATCGCGCTAATCAGAATCTGGCTAATTCGGTTCTTCGAACGCACCTGTTGTTGATGATTAGTATGGCTGGATTGAGTTTAGGGATGGGCGTCTCGATCCTGAAGTATCGATATATCGATACTGACACGAGTATCGAAAGTATCGATACTCAAACAAAAATATCGATACTAAGGTGTGTTTTATTTACCAGTGATTTTGTTTATTTAACAATAAATGGTAACACTTTATTTCGATAGTCCACTTTAGACATTCTATTAACAGTACGTAACTTTGCAACTACATGTCAACTAGCAGTTAGTAGAGTATTAGTAGACTGTCTGCTTAATATCTTCTAACACTTTCTTTGTCGACTTATTCTACTAACCCTAAACCTACCCTAACAGTCTACTCTGAGAGCTAGTAGACATGTAGTTGCAAATTAATGAGAATTAGTTGACATGTAGTTGACATGTAGTTACAAAGTTACTTATAGTTAATAGAATGTCTAAAGTGGACTATCGAAATAAAGTGTAACCCAATAAATTAATGCGTACAATATGCATTGAATTGGACGAATACCCCATGTTAGCGCATAATTGTGTAGGATATTTTCCTGCTCATCTGAACACACGCAGATGTTGCAAGACAGAATCAATCAATCACGGAGAGCGTTTACTCACTTCTGACAGTTTTTTACATGATTCCCAATTATTTATATTCACGATTTCTAATATTTCTAATGTCTATAGTATTAAAGACTACACAACATTGTCATATTATCTTTAAATTATTTTTAAATTATTATTATTTTAAATGATTGTCCCTGGATTAGTAGGGTACTCTTGTAATAAAGTAGCGGTGGTAGCGGGCAGATTTTAAGTATCAGTTCTGCTTAAAAAGAAGCAATCTAATCCTGTTTACATGAAATAAGCCGCTCCCGAGCAGGTTTAAGCTTACGGAGCTGTTGCTATGACAGCAACTCCGGGATGAGCTTCGAAGAACCAAACAATCCAAGATCAGGCCAAATCATCAACAATCAAATCCAGCTAACTGAGTTAGCCACGTACGAAGAACGGGCCCCTGGACTGCAAAATAAAGCGCTATCCAGAGTTGTAGGCTGTGTCGCAGTAAATCAGTGCGCTGTCACACAGTCACCACAGGAGGTCGTTGCAAACTAAGCGACAAACCTCAATCAGCGTCCAAACGTCTAGCAGAGCTAAATGCATATGAAATACCAGTTTCATAGCTAGACCATATTTATTTTTAAATTACATTCTATTTTTATTTTATAGATAATGACATTATCAAACACTCGTTTCTTTCTGTTGTTGATTTATTGTCTCAGTGTGCCACTGCTGTATTATAGTAGCCTATGTCTGGAAAAAAAAGACACATGCGCTTCAGTTAACCACGGTTTTGCCTTTATTCTCATTCATTGCGAATAAAACCTAATCTATAATATACAATTATAGACAAAACAACGTCGATGGTCAAAAATGAATCAGACAAACTGACTAACTATTAGGCTAATCGACACTTGACTAATATAATTATAATTTTATATATAACTATATATATATATTTTTTTTTTTTTTTGAGGGGGATCAATGTGGTTAATTGTCATTTATTGTGAAAATAATGTCCAAATAAATTATTTTTAAATCACCTATGACTCGAAATATGACTTTAATTTGGACATGTTCTTGATAGATTTGAATATTAAACATAAAAATATCTGTTAATCGTTTACTGAAGGGTCCTGTTGTTACCTGCTGCTTCTTTACGTCCTTTTCACCTGACGTTCAGAGTGAGGCACATCTGCAATGTAGTCCTCCCCGTCTCTCTCCTGCCGCCAGTGTTTGAGTGCTGGCTCGAATCCGGCTCTGCTGTCCTGCACGCGCAGCGTTACTGTTGCTATTCATCTCTGGTCAATCACAGAGCATGAGACCAAACCATAAGCCGTCACACACGCTGGAAACTTAAACAGTTAAACATGAGCTGAGTTACACAAACTCATTCAACAACTTTTTCATATTTTGGAGATGAGTCCATGGAGTTTTTTCCCCGTGCATTGCTGATGAAATGAGTTCATGAAGAGCTTTTATTTTTTTTTGTTCCTGTACAAGGACACAACTACATTTGTTGGCATGAGAGGTAGAGAATGGCTTGAAGCGAAACGAGAGATTTGCTGAAGAATGCACTGAAGTGGAGTCAAATGAAGATGTCTACTGTCTGCATGTGTTCTACAATACAAGATGAAGACGGTAACTATTCTTTCTTACGGGCATCCCCAGTGGAGTTTGCACAGAAGATATCAATGCATGTCAATATAAAGGAGTCTGTTTTTAATAGGAATCCTTTGTGACGGCTTTATCTCAGACGACAACATTAATGAAAGCTACTAAATAAAGAAGAAGAAGAAAAAGAGTCCCTTGGTGCGCATTAGTAGTCATTGGTCTTGTGTGTTTGTATTTCAGCGGTCAGTGTAATAGTGTTGGGCAGTTGCCAGCTGTCTGGGTCAGACACGTTTTAGACTCGAGCTGCTGTCTGGAAGAAGCCGTTTTATGAAACTCATGAATGTTCGTCTGCACAGTTACCGCTTCAGCTTCTGCAGCGATAGTAAGAAAAGAAACACATGCAAACCGAGCTGACATACAGGATATATCTGCTGGAACTGGACGACTCTTCTCCTGGAGCTTCTAGAGAAAAGCCGGCGTTTGATTTGATGTTCATCCGGTGAGTTACTTCTTCAGACACGTTTTAGACTCGAGCTGCTGTCTGGAAGAAGCCGTTTTATGAAACTCATGAATGTTCGTCTGCACAGTTACCGCTTCAGCTTCTGCAGCGATAGTAAGAAAAGAAACACATGCAAACCGAGCTGACATACAGGATATATCTGCTGGAACTGGACGACTCTTCTCCTGGAGCTTCTAGAGAAAAGCCGGCGTTTGATTTGATGTTCATCCGGTGAGTTACTTCTGGAGTTGCTTTTACTGTCACATTGAGTCTAGCAACGGCTCTGTAATACAGTCCTGCTTCGCAGATAGATGGATGGATGGATGGATGGATGGATGGATAGATAGATGATAGATAGAT
>NW_015539870.1:2216075-2217818 GCF_001515605.1 Sinocyclocheilus anshuiensis
GATAGATGGATGGATGGATGGATGGATAGATAGATAGATGGATAGATGGATGGATGGATGGACGGACGGACGGACGGACGGATAGATAGATAGATAGATAGATAGATAGATAGATAGATAGATAGATAGATAGACGCTTGTTATAGATGTTATGATCAAAATTAAGACTTTCCATTGTATTGACTGTTGCTTTTGAATTGATACAGTCTTGCTTGCACTTATAATTGTGGCACTATGATTACATAGATAGACAGACAGACAGATAAATAGATAGCCTCATGTTGCTCCAAAACTGTACGACTTTCTTCTGTGGATTGTAAAAGATTATGTTTTGGAAAATGTCTCATTGTTTTATTTCCATACAATGGGAGTTAGTTGACACCAAAACTGTTTGGTAACCAGTTTTCGTCAAAATATCTTCTTTTAAGAAATGCTTATAGGTGGGTTAGTAAATGATGACAGAAGTGTCATTTTTGGGTGAACTATTCCTTTAGTCCACAAATGTATGAACGTATTGCAGCATGTAATATCAAACCAAGGGTTACACTTTATTTTAAGGTGTCCTTGTTACAGTGTAATTATACATATAAGTACTGAGTAATATTAATTAACTACATGTACTTACTATATGGTTAGGGTAAGGATTTGGTTTGGCTTAGGGTTACTTGCATGTAATTATGCATAATTAATTGTTATTATAATAGTAAGTACATGTAACGTGTAACAAGGACACCTTAAAATAAAGTGTTAACAAACCAAGTGTCATTTTGTGTGTTTTTTTTTGTTTTGTTTTTTTTTGTTGTGTGTGACAAATTAATCGAAATATACTGTTCAAAATGAAGACAAAAATATTTTGATTTCAAACATAAGTAACTGTGTTACTCTGATAGGACACCTGTATGGACTTGTGGAGAACTGACTTCACACATCCACTAAAAACCATTTGAGACCAGCTGGTAGTGCTGCAAAACTGCAAGTGCTAAACTGTAACTGCAAAAAAAAAAAATTCTGCGAAATATAAACTTTTTTATAAAAGTCAGAATTGTGAAATATAAACTCACAATTTTAGTAGTAGTCACATTTTTTTTTTTTTTCTATGGTGAAAACAAAAAACTGAATTGCAAAATTCAGTAAACTCAAAAAAAAAAAAAAAAAAAAGGGCTCAGAAAAGTTATGTTAGTTTTGAGAGAGGCTCCAGTAGCATTTGAATGCAGATGACACTTGACTTCATTCTTTGTACATGAAATAAATGCTTGTTGATTCCATTCACACACCAAGAATCTGGAAAAGCTCTGATCAGCCGCCAGTCAAGTTATTTGCAACAGGTTTTTGCAGCACGGTTTCATGCCTTGAGTCGGAAACAGGCAGGGCAGCTAATAGTCAAGTGCAGGTGTGAAAATGATAACCTGAAGTTACGGCATCCCACTCAACACCTATGAGCTCAGCGTTATGTGTGTGTGTGTGTGTGTGTGTGTGTGTATAATGTATATATAATTAATTAATTTAAAAATGAATTTTTCATCATTTTTGAAATAATTTGTTTTTTTATTTTATTATTATTGATTTTTTTTATCTAGAGAAGATACTACAGAGAAGATGAAAATTAAGAAATTAAGATTAATGAACAATAACAAAAAAGAAAAAACAATGACAGTAAGTAAAATCAGCAAAATAATTGACAGCACATTCATTATTACATTAATATTTTTTTTAATTTTAGAATTATATAATTTTTGTCATTTT
>NW_015539870.1:2217842-2221374 GCF_001515605.1 Sinocyclocheilus anshuiensis
AATCCACTTGTAGCCTCCCCCAATCCCCCTACCCCCACCCCATGTCAGATCTTCCCTAAATTATGGAAATTTTTTGGAAGACGCTGACTTGGATATTTAGCCTGGTCTTGGCCGCTGCTGAAGCTCAGATCCTTTCATACAACTCTCAAGGTAGGTTTAATAACGTGGACAAGAACATATAGTGATGACTATAGCTAACAGCTCTGAAAACTCACCAGTCGAAAGCCAAAATTATTTTCTGCTTACAATTATGTCATTAAGACACTTTCAGCTCTACCCAGAGGAAACTTTTTATTGCTCAATTATGTTTCATGTAAGTGTCAAGCTCATCTCAGATGCTTCTCCTTAGGAAAAATAAACAGATGAGACAATTATTGACATAAAGTAAGAGTACAGAGCTATAAAATAAATGTGGGTAGCTTAACTCAGATGATTCGATCTTGGAAATTATTGATGAGAAATGATAGAGTTCATTTTGAGATCTCTGGCTTTAAAAAAATTTAATTTCATGTGTTTCTACTGGAGTTCCAAATGTGATCTCAACAATGTCTCAAACTGTGCTCAGATTTGCCAGTTTGGTGGAAAATATATTGCTCTTGTAGGAGATGGTGTTGTCAGTTAAGCTTCCTTTTAAGTATCACCATCATTGCTCCTGAAAAACCTTAAGAGAAACCTTAAGACTTCTGACTTTATCAAATCTGTCCATATTTTGAGACATTTGTTGATCTACTTTGAAATGTCAAGAGGAGACATGTTCGAAATTACCGGGAGAGAAATCTGAGAAACAGATAGGCTACAGAAGTCTCCATTTACTCCCTTTGAATGTTACTGATGTGAAGGAAAAACAATGGAGACATCTACAATCAAATTTCTCATCAAATTCTTCCAAGAACCAATTTTTTCCTTAACTACCCACATTAATTTGTTTTTATTTCTCCAAAGGATTTTTAGGAGAAACATCAGAAACAAAGTTGCTACTAGAATTAAATGTAACTGACACTCAGTTTCCTGAGCTGTGAAGCCTCTCAGTAATTGAACTTTCCTCCTGAGCACACCTGCCACTTACAGTGCTGAAATTGCTTGGTGACTTTTGGTTTCCCATGATTACCCCCTCCTTTGTATTCCTCACTGTTATCTGCTTCACTTTATTCCCCCAAACACAAAGCGGAATTCCTGTCCATGCTGGAGCACTATCAGCTAACAGTACCAGTGCGGGTGAATGAGAGGGGCCAGTTCATGAGTTACACTGTGAAGCATTACAGGCCCGGTCGGCGGCGACGTGGACTGGACCAGGCTGAGCTGGACCACACTGAGACCAGGCTTTTTTACAGACTCTCAGCCTATGGCAAGCACTTTCACCTGAACCTGACACTCAACCCCAACCTGGTTTCTAAACATTTCACGGTAGAGTACTGGGGCAAAGACGGACTAGACTGGCAGCATTCAGTAGTCGATAACTGCCACTATGTTGGATACCTACTGGATCAATATAGCACTACAAAAGTGGCATTGAGCAACTGCAAAGGCTTGGTGAGTACAACCGACTTTGAATATATTCATGCTTTTGGGTGTATGAGAAGGTAAGTCACATTTAGGATCTTCAGCTGTACCAAAAGTACCTTTTGATTTGCCCTGAATTTGTAATATTCGTAGCAAGCTGTTTTTCTTCAAAATACCTCAGGAAAAAGCAATGTTTTCTGCATAAAAGAACAGATTGGAAATTGCACAGGGATATGAAAGCACACTGGCCAATGACATGTGGAATATGCATTGCATTTTATTGCCCACATATCTAAAGATCTTCAGCTGAAGTGTTTACTTCCTCAAAGGGCCACATATTTGCTGACTTAGCCTTCTTGATGTGACTGATATGCTGTCCTTACTGTGGATAATTCTTTCTAAACCATGTGGCTTGTTGAGGAGATGTGCTATTACATTAAGCGATCAAACTTATAATCTTCGCCTGGCAAAGAAATAGGTGAAAAAAGCATTGAAGGTTTTATGGACCAGAATATCATAGAGACTTTGGTGAGCTCTTTTGAATTGCGCCTGCGAGCAACCAGCTAGCAACCACCCAGAACGCCTTAATAGCAACACACTGTTTAGAATAAATAGCAAAATACCTCAATAAATGTATTGCAAAAATCTAGTTAGAGCCGAAGTGTGTCAGTTCTGCACCACTACTATCACCAAAAGGAATTCCAAAAGTTCAGGTGTCCTGAACACTCTGCTATTGGTTGGACAAACAGATAGTCCCGCCCCCAATGCTGGGAAGCTTAAACAAGTAGAGCAATGTTTTGATACCACCACAGTGTTTACACTTTTTGGGGAAATCAATCAACTATTGGCTTACTTATAGTTGTCGGTGCATGTTAAGCTCAGATGGGAGAAAGGATTTTAACAATGAAACATGACAATATGAATGTCTTGCTCAGCAGTTTAACTGCAGAGCATCAGGCCAGTGTCCAGAATGAGTCAGCATGTCTACATCACATTAATAAAGCATAGGAAGCTTCAAGAAATGTATGCCTCATGTGTGACTAACATGAGAGAGAGAGCGCTTAATTCACCTTGTCTGTTTTGCTGCCAGAGTTCTTATCTATGTCCCTGTCTCTGTGTACATGGCTGCTTCTGCTCACTGTTAAAGTGACTGCTGAGTGACAGCAAAATATTAGCTTAGCTGTCTCTTCACATCGGGCTTGAATCCCTCCTGCACCTGCAAGCCTGTTGCCAGCTGATTCCTATCTCACGCTGAGCATTTCATCTGGTGGGGACTTTGATGTTGCTTAACTAAAGCACACTCCACACGGTTGCTGTGAAACGTGGCTTCCTGTGATGCAATGCGATTATCGAAACGTTAGATCACGGCTCTGACTAGTATAAACTAGTGTGACACTGCAAATTGCCTTGACCACAAACTTCTGTAACTTGAAATGCTTTTAATGATACACAGCTTGGCATGCTGAGGCAATAATCAAACACTATTGAATGTCTCTGTCATGTAGCATATAGAAAATCTGTTTTGTTTTAATGAATCTGATCATAAGGTTGCTCAATTCAGAAAGAAATAATTAATTGTTTTGAGTTTTTGCATATATATATATATATATATATATATATATATATATATATAGATGAGGAGAGACAAAGACGAGAGAGGGGAGAGAGGAAAAAATAAATAAAAATCTTGTTTGGGTTCCCAGACACACTGCCGCTCGGCCCTCCACCAGCTGGGTAAACTTGGTAAACTTGCCTGGTGGTGGCACTGGATAGCCCTCGGTGGATGGCCCGACAGTCCTCCGCCGCCCGGGCCGCCCGGTCAGCTCTTCCAGGTTCGGGCAGCCGGCAGGAGTCCCCCATTCCCTGCTCCTCCCCATCATAGCGGATGGCAGCAGGCTCCGGCCTCGGGCGAACGGCAGCGATTCCTCCACTCCCTCATGTACGGCAGCCGTCCCTCCACAGCATAGGCGGCCGGCAGCGAGTTCGTCCGCCCCCCCGGCAACACACTCCAGCCCACCGTCTCGAGCCTCCC
>NW_015539870.1:2222752-2243266 GCF_001515605.1 Sinocyclocheilus anshuiensis
GTATATATATATATATATATATTTATGTGTGTGTATTATAAAAGTCTATAAAAATAAATACTTGAATATATAAAATATAAATAAGTATATATATTTCTATATATATGGGTTTATGTTTACTTAAAAAAAAACTATTTTGTCCCCCAAAATGAAATGAAAGTTCTATAATCATTTATTCACCCTCAATTTGTTATAATACTGTATGGCTTTCTTCTGCAGAGCACAAAAGAAAATATTTTGAAGAATGTTTTTGTTTTTCAACATTTTTGTCCATACAGTCGATGACTTTCATTGTATGGACAAATAAAATGCACTGAGACATTTTTCAAAATACCACAGAAGGAACTTACAGGTTTGGAACAACATGACTAAATTGTGAACTATTCCTTTAAATAGCTTTAATGTATTTACATTTAACTACTTTTCCAAATGCTTGACTGTTGTTTAAATACTTTATGAGTAGTTTGTATCTTGGCAGGCTTCAGTGTAAAAGTAGCATCCCCATCACTGAAAGCTAGATTGCAGGCCTGCATGTTGTGTCTTTAACTTGACGAGAGACTGAGAGGAAAATTCCCAAGAGAATTGCAGTTACCTTAAACTGGGGTGTTCGTGTGGCAGGACAGGCCTCGATATTGGATCCACCCTGGTATCAGCAACACCCTCGCATAAATCTATGAGAATTTAGAGTGGCTTTGCTGGTCCTAAAGGCATTTCCTGCAGCCACTGTGTCTGCGTGCAAACACAAAACCTTCCCTCTGAACCGCTGTGCAGACCTATAGTTTCAGGAGTGATAACAGAATGATGATTTAAAGAAGTTACAATACTCCTTAGGCTTGCTCAGCAGCATTTGTGACATGGTGTTGATTACACAGCGAATAATTTCTTGTTCCTTAATTCGAAAGAACCATCTCAATGGTAGTTGTTTGGCTGGCACATGACCCACATGATTAATATTAGGAATTTCATCGTTTTAGCTTTTGAGAGAAGCTTTTGAATTTGGCCAGTTTTCAGAATGTAGAGAACGTAATTTATATTATAATATAATAAATCAGTTCAACAAGGTTATTTACACCAAGCTCTCTCGTCTTGTATAATATCTCATTTTGGTGCAAAAATCGTTTTAATTACTTCAAAAATTCAGTTGTGATTCCCACTTAAAGTTCATACATTTTTATTTTATTTAACACGTGTAAAATAATCATCTCTTGATTTGTGCAAGTGGAAATAGGTGAAAGTTCAGTAATTATGATGAAATTTTTCAAATGACAGCAATCGTAATCAGTAATCACGGTTAGAATTTTGAGCAAAAATAATAGTGATTATCAGTTCAGTTTAACTATTACTCAGCATAACTATTATGCATTTTAACATGTACATGACACCGTTTTCACCATTTAAAATGGTAAAACTATGCATTTTGGCCATTTTACACATCAACAATGTTTTGGGGGCCAAACCTATTTTTGAAAATAGGTTTCACGAAAACTTGACTAAACAAACAGGATAGGTTAAATAAATATGATAAAAATTCAAAAGGCCATTTAACAGGACTAATACTAACAATGCATCTGAATATGCCTACTTCCATGCTATGTAGTAGGAAAAAACATTACTTGAGCCAAGTAGTATGTCTGAATTCATGTTATTCATAAAACAAAAGTACCCAGATGACCTGCTACTTCCGCAGAAATTCTGAAGTGTGCATCTGATGGACACTTTACTATCCCATGAGGTCACAAGAGAGGAGTTGTGAATGGCAGTGAAGCGATCAACTGATGTCATAGGTCACATGACAGTGACAACATGGCAGATGTAGTACGTCCAAAATTCCTTCATATTAAATGCATTTATACTAGGGCTGTGCAATATATTGAAATTATCGAAATATCGCAAATGTACATATCGCAATATGCATATCGCCATGGCTTGCAATATTTGGGGCCATGAACAAAACACAAAGAGAAAATCACTCACTGCTCTTACCTAAATAACTTTTGTAGCTTAAAAAAGAATCAGTGCATATTGAATTCATAGAGTAAATACTAAGCAGCGTTGTATTTTTCCTTTTTATTATTCAGTTCCTAAACTCATGTTAAAATTATTACACTAATGTTAAAATGACATTTTTATGTAATGCTAGAGTAAAACACTACCGTTCACTTTCAGAAGTTGTTGTTGGGGTGCTTTCTTCTCACAAAAAGTGAAACATGTGTGCTAGTTATATTAGAAAACAGAATCAGAATGAGCTTTAAGTGTGCGCAAACAAGGAATTTGTTGTGGTTTTACAGGAACTCTTGGTACATACATACACAGACTCGGCAACAGCATTATCATATCGCATATCGAATATCGCATTATTTAATGAGTTATCGCATATCACATTTTTCTTCAATATCGCACAGCCCTAATTTATACTATATATAACACGCTGTTTTTAATGGTCACAAAGTAAGTTTCAAACCAAATGTAGTGACTATACAGTATGCAATTTTAGACAGCGTAACAGCTGACAAAATTAACACTGCTCTGGAGCTGTGAGAGAGTAACGTCATAACAACATCACTATTCTGAGCCAGACATTCAAAAAATAAAAGGCTCTTTCATGCTCTTAAGAGATATCAAAAATGGGCACTGGTTAGACATCGATCATATTGCAATAACACATTTTGTCACAATTGAGTAATGAACAAAATCAGGTCTCTTAGACCATGACCTGTCCTGTGAAGGACACTCAGTTTGTGAAAAATCAACATTTTAAAAAAGCCATTTTCTACATTTCACTGTTGGTGTAGTTACTGCATTTTGGCTTTATAGGTGTATAATATAATGAAAACTATATTTTGTCAGAATGTACAGCTGCCTTGAAGTTGTCAATGGAGAGGGAGGCTCTTTGCCTAAGAATGGTGAAGTACACATCTACCAGACTATCTGCTAATGCTAACAGGCTAAACAGTAAAAACCAGCAACAATTGTGTTTACAGTAATGGACTTACTATGGAATTTTGGAATTACTAAAAGAATCCTTTTCAAAAAAATTCTAAGAATCCTTTTCATTTTATTGTGGTGGTCTGTTCCTTGTAAGGTCGAAAATGTCTGCACGAATCTTGTTAACACATGTGAATATGATGTTGAGTTTTTACAAACTAAGGGACATGAAGCGTGAATTATTTTCTGCCACAAATGCTGTGAAAAAAGCTTACTTGAGATTGCTTTAAGACCTCAGGCATCGATCTTACCATTTCACATGTTTTAGGCCACAAAAGAAAGCCCAGTATGATCCTAACTAGCTTGTTTACTTAGATTAGTCTGATGTCATGTATCACATCTGATATCAAATAAATTTGATTTGTCCCAATGGCTGAGCTCAAATGAAAGGAAAAGCAATGCTTTTACAAACTTAATGTTCCACCTCTGCCATTAAACCAACCAGATATCTGACACAGACGCTTTAGGTTGTAGTCCACAAGAAATTCCAAACAGCTCTGCTTTATCACGTCTGTAATATTAAACTTTTTCCCATACTCCCCCTTTAGTCAGAATGAAGAACGAGACAGTTACAATGATGCTAAAATGTGATATTATGATTGTTGCAGCCAAAAGTACTGGCCCACCATACTTCATAAATTGAGATCTCTGCGTTGCCTCAGTCATTTTTATTGAAACCAAAAATGGAAAAACAATCCTTTGAATGCCTCAGCAGTTTTCGCCGTGCATCACACAGCATACGGCTTATATCAACTGCGCCTTCGTTTTGCGTGTGCAGTGTTTGCTGTTTCTTTGTAAAGATTTAATTGGTCTCATTGTGGAGTTTTACAGACTTGGAGAGCATGCCAGAGCATTTTTTCATCTTCTTTTTCTATAAACACATTTCTGAGGCTCTTTTTGAATTTATGTTAAATTGGGGGTGTTCAAGGGCGCAGGTCTGTGTGCTTTGGTTCCTGTCCCAGTAATTACAGTGTTGTTCTTTATGTAATGGGTGGTTTTTGAGTGATTTATCTCATTGATTTGTATTGTGGCATGTTTTGGCATTTGCTTGCAATGCTGAATGATATGAATTACTTGAAATAATATGAGTAATAGTTATCTGCGTTCTGGTTTGTATTTCAACAGCATGAATATATTTGTAGAGATGATAAGCATGTGGTACGGCCATTAAAATGCATGAATTTACAACCTTGTCCTTGACATTGCAGATGGAATAGTTCATACATTGACAATGAACATATTTTCTTGTTTTTCCTGTGTGCTTTTTGTGTAACCCATCATTTTCTCTTTTCTTATCAAGCATGGTGTCATAACCACAGAGGACGAGCAATATTTAATAGAGCCATTAAAAAATATATCCAGAAATTTCAGTGATGTCAACCACGAAGGACAACCACATGTTATTTATAAAAAGACTTCCATTCCTTCTCTGCAAGAGCCAAGCGAGGAGTTCAGCTGTGGTGTTTCAGGTTGGTAAACCTCCATTTGGCCACATTGTGGCGTAAACAGCTATAGATAGCAGTTTAGGAAATGAGTGGTTCAGGTTTGGCTGGAAGTCTCTGCAAACAGCCTCGGCATGAACGTTGAGTGAAGATCTACTCTAAAGTTCAGCTAAACCTCATTTTACTATCAATTGAACTACTAATGAATCACTTTTTGATGATAACGTGAACCATTTTTGTTATCTCCAGACCTCACAATAAACCGGACACCCAGCTACAATACCAATCCTGAAGCAAACCCACCTTACCCAGCCACGGACAGCGACAGCTCGATGGGTGGCCACCGCCAGCGGCGTTCTGTCAGCTCTGAACGCTTTGTGGAGACCCTAGTGGTGGCGGACAAAATGATGGTTGGCTACCACGGTCGCAAAGACATCGAGCACTACATCCTGTCTGTAATGAATATTGTAAGTTTGGTCCTGCTTTGCTCATGCATGTTTGTCTCCAATGTGCATTTCATTCCTTTCAAGGGTACATAAGAAGAACTCGAACAGCACTTGGCTGACTTTGTGTCTTTTCTTCTTTTCTGGAGGTCAGGTTGCCAAACTTTATCGTGATGCCAGTCTTGGAAACGTTGTGAACATTATTGTAACCCGACTGATTGTTCTGACAGAAGATCAGGTGAGTGTTTTAATCACCTTTAAGTGTTGTAGAAGTCGATAGTTCACCCAAAAATGACAATTCTATCATTGTTTACTCAACCTCGCGTCATTCCAAAACTGTATGACTTACTTTCTTCTTTGAAACACAAAAGAAGATATTGCAGACCGTTTATGTTCTTTTGGACCCCATTGGCTTTCATTGTATGGACTAAAAACAATGAGACTTTTCAAATTTGCGTTCCACAGAAGAAAGAAGGTCATACAGGTTTGGAATGACACGAGGATGAGTAAACAATGAAGAGTTTTCATTTTTGGTTGAACTATCCCTTTAATGGTGTAATTGTTCTGCAAGAATAATCAGTTTATAGTGTACAGCTGCATTTTGGTTTTGCTAAAGGTCATTGTATTTCAGTAGTACTTCTTGAGGCTAGACTAGTGTGATATTTTTCCCTAGTCTCACGCACATGCACGCTATTCATCGTTCTTGTCTTTCGTCTTCATTAGCATCAAATGAGTGTGAGCTCAGAGTATTTTTAGAAGCTTAGAAACACACCTCACAGTAGTCTGCTGTTTTATTGCCCTGAAAAAGACAGATGGAATCATGAATCGTATGACCACTTTTAAAGATAAAAGTTATTCGAACAGATATGCCTAGACATTGTCCCTGAGGGAAACGTTGTAAAAGGTTTTACGTTAATGTCTTTAATGAGAGAGCCAGGGCGTTTGTCTGTTTTGTTTTGTTTTTGTTTTTTTTTGTTCTCGGAAGAGTCAAATAACTCTTCTCAAACTGGGAAACCAACCAAAAGATCTAGCTCTAAGATGATGTCATAAGAGCTACAATTCACATTGTACCAGCCAAATAATATATACTATATTAAATAAAATATATAAACTTAACAAGCTGAAGCGTCCTTTGTTGTTCTGTGATTTTCATCTTGCGGTAGATCAGATTTTGTTGCATTGACACGTTGCATTGGTGTTTTACGTTGCAGCCGAACTTGGAGATAAACCACCATGCAGACAAATCTCTAGACAGCTTCTGTAAATGGCAGAAATCCATTCTTTCTCATCAGGGAGATGGAAACAGTATCCCAGAGAATGGGATCGCCCATCATGACAATGCTGTTCTCATTACAAGGTTGGTTACTATTATTTCCATCTGATTTCAGGAGTTGTTCGTGGTTGAGGTTGGGGATATGGTTAGGATTGTGTCTGTTTGAAAGTTGAATGTTGTTTCAGGGCCAAGATGTTGATTCAGGAACACATCCCACTTGGTCACCAACACTTAATTTGTTCAAAATCTTAATTGATGACAACTCTCACTATTAACTAGCATGCATATTACTAGCATATTGGGTCTTTATTAGTACTTATAAAGCACATATTAATGCCTTATTCTGATCTCTTAATCATACCCAATAGGGGTGTAACAGTACACAGAAGTCACAGTTCGATACGTACCTTGGTTTTGGGGTCATGGTTCGATACGAGTTCAGTACAGCAGGAAAAAGCATCAAATCCCCAATGTTTTTTTTCTCATTTATTTTGAACAGACAGTAGTGCTGCACACATGTAGCATCAGCAGTTGTTTTTGATTTGAATTAGATAATTATGCAATTTCAAGATTTAAAGGGGTCATATGATGCGATTTCAATTTTTCCTTTCTCTTTGGAGTGTTACAAGCTCTTGGTGAATTCTGTGGATCGCCGGATCGGCTTTCACCTGTCACATGTGGTTGCCGCAGGCATCACAATATGGTAAGGGACGTAACATTTCTGTCACACGCTTGAGGAATTCGGCCAATCACAACGCACTGGATAGCTGACCAATCAGAGCACACCTCGCTTTTTCAGACCGATGAGCTTTGTAAAAATCGACGCGTTTCAGAAAGGCGGGGCATAGAGGAGAAACAATAATGTACAGTATGTGGAAAATAATGTGTTTTTTTAACCTTAAACCGCATAAATACATTTCATTACACCAAATACACACAATAATGTTCCTTTTAGCAGCATCATATGACCCCTTTAAAGCAAAAACAGAATGGCCTGACTTTTGATTTGTGAAATTATGCTACATAAGACACCTGCACAAAACAAAATCAGCAGACGGGCTGAATGAAAATGACAGCTTATGGAACAGCAGCGATACAGCGTTTCCTTGGTTACCGCTGTAAACAAAGCAGCGCTGCGCTAATAAACACTAATATGCATTAAACTGAGGTAAGTGGTCTTAAGCATCTCTGGCCTCTGTTTGCAGACTCATAATATTTCCACACAAATTACATTTTGGGAAAAGATTGCAGTGCAATTTGTGTGCAAATCCAGAATGGAGATCGTCCAAAATAAAACAAAAAAAATTAATTTTTCCGATTTATGGCTGGTCGACCGGTGCATCTGTAGAACCTGAAACTTTCCCAGACTTCTGATTTAAAACAAGCAGGGGGTTCTTCGAGCTCTTGCGTGCCATCTGAACTCCCCGTTCTTGTTTTGGGTTGGTGCGTAGATCGTCTCCTCTTCTGCTCATTCGTCGTCTGACTGCATGAACCGAACCGTGGCATCCGTACCGTGACGGTTCGGGATGAACCGTTACACCCTTATACCCAATACCTGAAGTTAATAACTATCTTACTAACTATTAATAAGCACAAATTAGGAGTTTATTGAGGCAAAAGCTGTAGTTAATAGTTAGTTAATAGTGAAAACTGGACCTTAAAATAAAGTGTGACGACTATATATATATATATATATATATATATATATATATATATACAAAACTAGTTTGTATAGTTATCATTCTGTAACCTAATGTTAGTTACTACATGTTTGTTGTCTGTAAAAAAAGTGCAAATACTTCTCTTTAATTCCTCACTTGATAAAATTGTCACATTTCCTATTAGTTTCCATTAGTTAACTAGTTAAGAACCACTGTTTAAACAACCATCATCACCTTTAATTGTTGCAGATGCTTTTTGATCACGTAACCCAGCAAACTAAACTGAAAATAGCTTTTATTGACTTGAGGTTGTCTTTTAAATTTCCTAAGCTAAACTTTTCTTTGAGTCAGTCTGTGTTTGTTAAATACATACTCTTTTGAAATCCCTGTCTTAATTCATTATATTCATCCAGAAGCCAAAAAACATCTTGTTTCAGTGATTAGTTTGTGGGGGCGAGCAATCAGTTAAATTGCGGACAGCTCTGTGATTTTTACACTTTTTACTAACTTCCTCAATTTAGCTCGAATTGGAGAAGAAAGGCTTGTTTTAGGATTGGTTGACATTTTGGCATTTAAGTTTGACAGTTTGTCCTGGAAACATATATTGGGTGGGTCGTTTACAACTGAGACTAAACTGGTTATTAATGTCATTGTTAATTGGTGTTCACTGATGCATGACTGTGTGGTTTGGACAGGTGCGAGCCTTGACACCATCAGCCGATACTGTAGACGTCACTCCTTGAGCAGAGGTTATTGGATATTTCTGTTTATATACATGATTTGTTTAACTTGGTGTTTTTGCTAAACATGTGGAGGCCAAACAACTTTTCGAATTGACTGAAACAGGCGGTGCGTCTGACGCTAGTCTACAGAAAGTTTCATTTTAAGTTTATTTCTTCAGAACAGACACCAATCTGCCAAAGTAAGCCAGGTGGTAAACAACTAGCCGTTGTCCTGCTAATTTCTGGCAGACTGCGAGCCTTGACACCGTCAGCCGATACTGTAGACGTCACTCCTTGAGCAGAGGTTATTGGATATTTCTGTTTATATACATGATTTGTTTAACTTGGTGTTTTTGCTAAACATGTGGAGGCCAAACAACTTTTCGAATTGACTGAAACAGGCGGTGCGTCTGACGCTAGTCTACAGAAAGTTTCATTTTAAGTTTATTTCTTCAGAACAGACACCAATCTGCCAAAGTAAGCCAGGTGGTAAACAACTAGCCGTTGTCCTGCTAATTTCTGGCAGACTGGTTTTGAGTCTGGCAAACAAACGCAGCTAGTTTGCCGCTATAAATGGATTTCATTCTGAATTAAGTGCAGCTTTAAACTTTAGTCAGAGAATTTTCCTTTCAGAAAGAGAGGGACACCTTTGTGTAATGCTAAATTTGGTGGAGGAATTGTCATTTCATATTTCAGTTAAATATTAATGACTCCAAAGGTCATATTGTATTCTTTGGATCCAGAGCTGTTGTTTTAAGAGATCTGTTCTGATTGTTTGAGGCTTTACTCAAGAACAATAGTTTAAGTCAGACGGTGGATAGCTATTATATCCAAAGCCAAAAATGTTCATTAGATCTTAAGTCGGTGTGTGGAACCCGTATATAGAGACATGCATGATTTTTTTGCCATCTCCAACTCAAATTTATTTAGTTTTTTGTAATCTGAACAGAACACAACACGTTTACAAGCTCAATCAGACCACATTAATATGTGGCTTGCAGTACGTCAGAAACGATCAGAATGGATTTCTTTAAAGAAAGGAATAATTACATTTATTTATTCATTTATTTTAAATAAAGTATTTCTCATAACTCAAGACTCATTCTTAATACAGTCAACTATGTGACATTTACTTGTACTTACATAGTGAATGAGTCACTGAGTCAGCAATTTTGGCCAAGGGAGAATAGTATTTTCATAAATATATGCTTGTGAGCGAAATGTCACGATAGACATGAGCAAAGGCAATATTTCATTTTCCTGTCCTCTCTTTCCACAAAAGTCATTTGACATACACTGAATATCGACTGCACTGTATGAATGAACAGATCAGATTTCATCAGTTAGTCCGTGTAGTTAGTCAGTTCTAGATTTGATTGGAAAATCAAATCTGATTCATGTGCAGCATGAATAAAGTCTTATTTACACGAAGGCTAATATGTTGATTAGCTTTGTGTGGTTAGTTTATTATTGAGTACTCCAGGAGGGAGGCGCCCCTGCAGCGCCGCGATTTTATGACCATTTATACTAGCAGTGCTTAGTTTGGAGACATTTATGTGAGGTGATTTCATATATGACTAATGATAGCCTGAAGGAGAGCTTAACAATCAGAGTGATGTTTCCTTGAAAGCCTGTTCAAGTAAACGCGCCAGCATACCATTCAACGTAATGTCTTTACTCATTAGCTCTCAAGCCGATTATGATTATTTGCTTATTTTTGGTGAAAGTCAGTGTTACAGCTTGTGTTCTTGGAACACTAATAGACTACTACAGTGCTAATTAGTCATGCTTTTGACCTTGTTTGACGCTTTTCGAGTTGACTTTTACTAAATTTGGGTAATACTTTATTTTACCTTTTACTTGTTACACGTTAAATACATTGTTATGCACATTATGCATAATTACATGTAACTAACATTAACCCTATAGTAATTACATGTTGTTAATTAATAATACTCAGTACTTAAATGTATAATTACACTGTAAGAAGGACATCTTAAAATAAAGTGTAGGTAGTTTGTGAATAGTTTATGAATTTTAGTAAACTTGTTATAGTTGTAATTGTCTGTACAGTGTTTACTACAATATAAAAATTTGCAATATTTTACAATGGTTACTACAATTGTGATAGTTGCTGTTGTTTACAATGTATATTAAATCTGTGGTATTTACAGTAGTTACTATACACTATATAATAGTGAAATGTACTGTAATATTTAACAAAAATTTCACTATGGAACTGCAACAATGTAAGTAAACTTTAAGCAATTATCGCAATTTTAGTAACTGTACATTGTTAAAATGATCTTAATTTTAGGAAACTGCCATAACTGTGACACTTTTAGTACACCTTAAATGAATGCAAAAATCTTAATTATAGTAAACTTCATAAACTATTGTAACTTCGTAAACTATTGTAACTATGACAAATTAGAAAATTCCAACTTTTGAAATTGTAGTAAAATGTGAGACTTTTGCAAATTTCACTATGTAGTTTTCAAAGTTAAAATTGTGTCAGTTTCATTCATTTATGAAGTTTACACTTTTTTACCAAAAGTGTTCATTTCAATAGTTTATGAAGTTTATTAAGTTTACTAAAATTGCAGTAGTTGCCATAATTTACGAAAGTAAATCGTTGTAGTATTGTAGTTTATTAAGTTAACTGAAATATATATGTGACCCTGGAGCACAAAAGCAGTCTTAAGTCGCTGGGGTATATTTGTAGCAATAGCCAAAAATACATTGTATGGGTCAAAATGATTGATTTTTCTTTTATGCCAAAAATCATTAGGATATTAAGTAAAGATCATGTTCCATGAAAATATTTTGTAAATTTCTTACCGTAAATATATCAAAACTTAATTTTTGATTAGTAATATGCATCGCTAAGAACATCATTTGGACAACTTAAAAGGCGATTTTCTCAATATTTTGATTTTTTTGCACCCTCAGATTCCAGATTTTCAAATAGTTGTATCTCGGCCAAACATTGTTCTATCATAACAAACCATACATCAATGGAAAGCTTATTTATTCTTAAGCTTTCAGATGATGTATAAATCTCAATTTCGAAAAATTTACCCTTATAACCCTTATGTTTTGTGGTCCAGGGTCACATATAGTTATGTGATTTTAAATTAACAGTGTAACAGAAAAAGGACATCACTCTCACAGTAGAAATTATTATGTATCCATATATCTGTTCAAATTATTTTTACTTCAGCAGAGGTCACATGGACAGTTTTGTGCGGTCAGCTGCCCTCTCATTGGGTGGCTCAGATATGTAAACATTTAGACAGAAGCTCTCGAGTGATGGCATTTGCCACATTTGCTGCAGTACCTCTGCTGGTACATGAGGAAGAAACATAAAGATTGCGTGATGCAGAAACATCATCCAGACGGACGGTCCATCCTGACCTCTTCAGCAATGTTTTTCCAGTCAGACTTTTGACCGGAGCATGACAGGGGGATGCAATATTGCTTGTTTGGAACACGATCCATTGCGAGAGCTGAGGGAAATTAAAGTAGCTAAATCAAAATAAATCGATGTCCAAATGAGGTCAGCTTCTCGACACAAGTTCATGAGACAGGACCTAATGCTGGTGGGTTTGCTCTGCTTGGGGAGTCATGGGACGAGGAGGGAGTCCTTGGTTTTCTAATACATTAAAAGCCCGTCTTGAAGGCAGAGACCTTGTTCATAATTCCTCGTGTATGCCATTCTTTTTTTATTCTTATTGAATTACCAGTACAGTATGTACATCAATTAGACATCAAGTGAAAGAGTGGGTCAGTCACACACACACACACACAAACATATGTATGTATGTTTGATCTTCCATCTAATTTACTCTGATGTTTAATATGTAGTTTTGTTTGAACTTACAGATAAAACGTAATAACATATTGGCTATACATACAGATGTAGCAATTTGATGCCATGCTAATGTTATGTAGCTATTATTACATGTGGTTGCTTAAGGTATTAATATTTTTAATATATTCATATATTTACATATATTTAATATGTTCAGTACAAACTCAGTCAACAGAATTTGTGGCATAATGTTACCACTGATATTAATTTCAGTGTATCCCCCATTTTCTTTCTTTTCTTTTCAAAAATTGAGAATTAATTTTACAGTGAGGCACTTACAGTGGAAGTAAAAGGGGATTTAAATTTATGGAGGGTTTAAATACAGAAATGTAAAGCTTATTATTGTATAAATAAAGTCTTTGTTAAAACGTGTGTATTATTTAAGCTGTGAGCTTTTTCAAATTTATGGTCATTAGTTGACCCAAGAATCAAGAATTTACTCACCTTCATGTCATTCCAAACCTGCAAACCTTCTTTCTTTTGTGGAATATATATATATATATATATAAAAAGATGTGAGAAATATAAAAAGTCAAGGGTAATCAAAATGATTTAGTTATCAGTATTCTTCATCATATATATTTATTTGTGTTCTGCACAAGAAAGAAAGTCATACAGGTTTGGATCAACATGAGGGTGAGTAAATGATGACAAAATTTGTCTTCTTTGGGTGAACTATCCCTTTAAAGGTTTTAGGTTTTACATACAGTGGCAACAAAGTTGTACAACTGGATATAAAGTGTAAACAGAAAATGTTAATAACAGATTTATTATTATGCTTTTTCACTTTTTCAGCTTTAGTTAGTGTAATATTGCTGTTTGAGAATGAAAAAGATATGCAGTTACAAAGCTCAGAGTCCACTCCAAAGGGAGATTTTAACACTTTAGACTCTTTAGACTCTCTTTTAACACTTTTAGACTCTTTAACACTTTAAGAACTACAACAAACGGCTCTTACAGCGCACTTCTTCCGGATATTGTGAAGTCACAATGTCACTCATTAAAAAAGGGGGAGAGCTACGCTAGACACCATAGACTGTAAAAAAAAAACATACCACTCTGAAACGTCTAAATTCATTTCCGGAACACACTCTAAGCAGTTCGCCATTCACAATGCACTGAGCCGGCTAGCCAATCAGAGCACATTTCGTATTTCAGAAGGAGGGGCTTCATCAAAAAGGAAATAAACAGGGGTGTGTTTTCCAAAAGCATCGTTAGCTAGCTATGGTGGTAAGTTCCATTGAACTCTATTGGTAACGACAGAACTTGCAACCATATTTGTTTTTAGGAAACGCACACCAGGGCATTTGAGACAGACTGGTGAGAGAGGTGCTGCAATTATGTAAAATATGTGAAAAATAATGAATTTTTGGAACAATCAAGCATCAAAACCTATTCTAGTACAATCAAGACTTTCGTAAAAGGACATAATAATCCCTTTAATAAGATATTGTTTTATTGTGTCTATTCTTTTGAAACAGTGAGTATTTTAACACTTACCAGCTGGCTCCATTCACTTCCTTTGTAAGCGTCTCACAAATGTTTGCTTTAAAAAACAAATAATAATAATAATAATTTTTGTGGTAATCAACATTATGCTGCGAGTGCTATACTTTGAGCTTAACTGGTACTAAACCTTGAATATTATTTTAAAATTTGACAAATACCTTATACTACAGACATAATACCTCGAATCACGTGGCTTGTTAAAGAACATATGATGATAAATTTAAAAATTCAATAGAAACTGAAGGAAGGATATGAGCCATATCTAGCTACAGCTACTCCGAACTCCTTAGCAATTACATAGCAACAGCCTGAGAAACACTCACATAACCCTGGCATCATGGCAGCATGGTTTGCATGGGCAAGCGCCACTCACATTTTCTTAATATTTCACATGAACGCGATCTCACAATGAGTTTACATTTTTTCACATTTGTATAAATTGTATAAGCAGCATCTTACGTGTTTATAAACTATGCAAAGGAGCACAAAGAAACCCTCATTTTGGTTATTTATTTTTTTGGCTCCAATATTCCAGTATGATTTTCCAGATTCGAAGATCATTTGGCTCTTTTGACCCTTTTCAGCTGCCACAGTAAACAGAGCGCATGGATATCTTCAGATCGACAGCAAAATAGAAGGCTGATAGGAACTTTCCAACTACCATTCTTACTGAATATATGCAAAACGTCTGCACCGTTCCCCTCAAGCCCCTGACGCAAAACACAAAGCTTCTGAGATAGTTTAATATGATTCAGATCAGGCACTGTGTCTTTCCTTTGCGTTGAAGACAATGTCAAACAAAGCCTGGCTGCCTGCCTTTGGCCAGACTCAGCAGTCCAAACTGCTTGGGATATTTTTCAGGAGGTGTTAATTGCCCCATTTGGGGAATAAGAAAATATTTGGCATTCTTTCATATAGGCTTGCCATCGAAAATGTCTGCCGACTGACGACAAGTCCCAACGGTGGGGGGGGGGGGGGGGGGAGTTTGGATTACAAAATAAACAACAACAAAAACCCGACAGTAAGTCATAGTGGATGCTATCAATGGGTCATAGATTTTGATTATATTGCATTAGTTTGAAGTTTTAAACTTGCTAAAAAGAAGTAAAAGTACTAGTATAATAAGTATAAAACTTCAAGATGTAACTTTCCTGGTAAAAGCAAGAGCAGATAAAATGCAAATGTGGACCTTGTTAATGTTAATGTAAGATTATGCATTATGAACATAATCACATATTAATGCAATGTGCTAATACTTATGGTTTTCACATTGTAGATAATAAAATGGGCGAAAAAAAAATGAGTGGATCATAGTTTGACCGTTTTGGTTGCACTTTATTTTGATAGTCCACTTTAGACATTCTACTAAGTAACTTTGCAAGTACATGTCAACTAACTCTCATTAATTTACAACTACATGTCAACTAACTGTCATTAATTTACAACTACGTCAACTAACTCATTAATTTACAACTACATGTCAACTATCTCTCATTAATTTACAACTACATGTCATCTAACTCTCATTAGAGTATTAGTAGATTGTTAGGTTAGGGTTAGTAGAATAAGTTGACATGTAGTTGCGAAGTTAGCAGAATGGCTAAAGTGGACTATCAAATTAAAGTGTTACCCTCTTTTGACTCCAGCCATTAAGCAACCACCCAGAAAACGTTAGCAACCCCAGTCGAACTCGCTGGCTAGCGAGTTTTGCACAGGCAAACGCCATTCACGTTTTCTTCATAAGTTACCGTATGGAGTCCTGATGAATTTCTGTCATATGAAAACCTCACTTTTGATTTCTTTTCTCTTTTAGGTATGACATCTGCACCTATAAGAACAAACCCTGCGGTACTCTCGGTAAGTACCTGAAATGTATCCTAAGACAAAATACACTTTGATTTAAAGGGATAGTTCACCCCAAAATGAAAATTCTGTCATCATTTACTCACCCCCACCCAAACCCATAATAAATTTGTTCATATTTGGAAGACAAATGAAGATATTTATCAAAATCTGAGAAATTTTTGTCCCACCGTTGAAAATGTTGACGATTCAAAACATTCATAAAGAGATTGTAAAAATAAAACTATATGAATCGAGCGAATCCAAGTCATCTATATGAATCGAATTAATCCAAGTCCTCTAAAGAGACATGACCACCTTATGACGAACAGATTTAATTTAGGCTTTATTCACATGTAAGAAGAGCTTGACATGCGAGAACAAACTTCATGGCTTCATTGGTGAAGCTCAAACGTGCTGAGAATGAACCTCATAGGTTCTCGCGCATTAAACAAGTATGCTTGAGCTTCTGTTTATGTTCGCTGACCAATGTTTATATGTGAATAAAAGCCTACATTAAATCTGTTCATCATATAACGTGATCGTGACATTTCGGAAGACTCAAATGGATCTCTTTCTTGATCTCTTTACAAACTTTGAGAGTTTTGGGTGAACAGACTTTCAGTGGAGGGACAGAAATCTCTCAGATTTCATTAAAAATATCTTCATTTGTGTTCTGAAAATGAACGAATTTCTTAGGGGTTTGGAACGACATGAGTCTGAGCAAATGATGGCAGAATTTTCATTTTGGCGTGAACTAACCCTTTAAATCAATGCCACTAAACGGCAAATGCTACATGCTTCATTTACTTGTGTACGAAATCATTTGGCGAGATTATTAAGAAAGACTTCGCTGCCCTGTCTTTATAGAGTCGTTTGGCTCACGTTGAGCTCAAACATGGCTCAAAGCCTCCTGCCTCTACAGACGCCGCTGTTTCTTGTTTCATTTCCAAACATTCCCACTTCTGTGGACAACAGATAAAAGAAGAATTAATAAGAATTTAAAGAAGTTGGGATAACTGAGCAGAAAGCAAACACTGGTGTTTTGTCCCCCTTAAATGGTCTGCAGGCAGTGTCAGAGCCTCGTCTTATCTGAACCAGCCCCCTCCAGGGCTCAACCGTATATCTTAGAAGTAATATTGTGACTCCAGGGGTGGTTTGACAGATTGACCGCATTCGTCACATTCCCCGGGTCCCTTTAATTGCCCTGGCATCTGCTCTGCTTCCTTGCTGCCCCCCCTCCTCTTTCTCCACCTCCATCTCCACTTCAACACCCCCCACTCACCCAGAGGCATCATCGTGATCTCGGGTCAACGTGTTGCCCTCTGGGGGTCACCGGGTAATCGCGGAGCGGGTATAATACCAATGCGACCCATGGCTTAGGAAAACAAGCCCCACCAATGAGCTTTCGACTCTTCCCACTAGCCCTCTTCCATCCTGTATTGCTTTCCTTTTTTACCCTTCTTGCCTCCAGTCGGTGTCTTATTAGCCTTTGATTTGCATGTCCGCTCTTGTTTGGGCCTCTGGATAAGGAAGATAAAGAGGCCAGAAGTGCTTTGTTGGAGCGATGGTTCCCAAGCAAACACAAGCTTCTCTCTGTATTCCATATTCTTGTGCAGTATCTTTAATAATATTTTGCCCACAGGGAGGTCAGGTTTATACCTTTCCAGTACTCTTTTGTTATATTGTCAACTTTAAAGCAGTAGTTCAGCCTTATGGCATTCCAAATCTGTATTACTATCATTTTTTCCATGGATCACGGGTCAGTGACGTGGTGTTATTTATTTATTTATTTGTTGTTTGTTTGTTTGTTCTGTCTATTAATTTGTTCCGAAATGCAATTAATACATCTCTTTAATAATGAGCATGATTTTGATTTCTGAATTCAAATTATTTTTACATTTCTGGAGAGGCATAGTCGAAAATGTCATGGTGATAGTTCTAATATTAAAATGAAGGGGGGGAAAGCATCATTAAAAGAATTCAATTCTTAAGTAGTCTGAAATAATCTTTTATTATTATTTCTTAGAAAAAAATATTTTAACAAAACTGCCGATATTTGAAAAAACACCATGTGGTGTGACCAACAATGTCATGTGGTGCAACCAACATGCAGAAAACAATAACAACATAAAAAAAACAACCCCTGCAGACACTTAAAATATCAGACAATTTTAACTTTTTATTATTTGTTATAGGTTAGTTTAGGTTTTAAATGTCATGTGGTGTGACTCCCCAAAGCGTAATGATATATATGAATGAATAATTCATTATATTTGTAAAACTATATTTTACTTTGAAAATGTTTTGGAAAAGATACACGCACATGTATTGTAATGTAAATGTAAAGGAAAAATGTTATTACTGTTTTCTTGATGGTTACACCACATCATTAAACTAATTTTTCTTTTTTTTTTTTTAAATGTTAGAAGCATTTTTTTTTCCAAAACCATATGAAACCAACATAAATACAAAGAATGCATTTCTAAGAACTTGCCAAATGTGTTTTTAAAATTCGATTTTTAAAAGATTTTTAATTTTCTTTACTGTGGACACCATTATATATCATTGACCCTAACATCATAAGATATTTCCAAAAATCGCCAAGCTGCTATTTTCCATATACAATGAAAATATAGTCTTTAAAGTTATGACACAAAAAAGACAAAAAAGCACCATAAGGGTATCATAAACTGAGGCTATTAAACATATGGTATATATTTTGAGTCATATAAGAGGCAAAGGCCAGAATTTAAATTCAAAGATAATTTTCCACCATAACTCTCAAATTTAATATGCGCCAAGTGCATTTTCAACCTTGTGTAAAGACACGTAACACTAGGTTTGATGTCAATGACACCAACTCTCAATTGGATCTTACATGTCTTGTAATTAAATGTGTCACAACTGTGAATACAAACATTCTTCAAAATATTTAAATTTACTTGTTCTTGTGCAGTACCTATTTAATAGCATTACCCCCCACAGGTAGGTACTTCTAAACTTATCCAAGACTCAATTGTTTAATTATGGACTTTAAATTAAAGGCTGAGGTCTGTGCATTTGCGTTTGCAAAGATAAACTACCCACCACATGTCTGATCCAATCAGAGACCAGAGCAGGCTTCTAGGATCTTGGATGGTCCTCATGCATCTAGCTTTAGGGTTTTGTGTTTTGCTCCCACCAATCACCCACAGATGTAATCTGGTGAGAATTGTTCTGCTCTCCCAGGCTGGTTAGAGGGGAAAAAAGAACTAAGAGACACCTGGATTTTGCAAAAGCCCTTTCCCCCACTTCATAGCTTCAAGGGAACCCCCTCCCCTTAACAGAAGCAGCTGGCTTTGAGACTGTGAAGACTAAATCTTTGCTCCATCTTCTTCTTTGTCAGGAAGAAACAACTGATATTTTTGTAAGACATATTAAAGGGGTGGTTTACTGTTTTTTTCTAGGCTTGATTGTGTTTATGGGGTGCGGTCTAACACGTGTTAATGCTTTGTTTTAAAAAAAAAAACGCATTATTTTTCACATAATTTACCTTTATTCACTCTGTCCATTCTCCCATAAACACGCTGATCATTTACTGCTTTTATGAAGCCCCTCCCTCAGAAATACTTGATGGGCTCAGATTGGTTAGCTAGCCCAGTGTGTTGTGATTGGCTAAACCGCCTCGAGTGCACTCTAAACGTCCCGCCCCTCACCTCGGCGGCATGTGCTCCGGTTGTATTGTAAACAATGGCGTCGTCTATATTGCTTATCAGTTTGAGCCCGATTGAGACTCAAAGGATTTTAGTGAAGAGGATCGTGCAAAACCTGTGCAAGCACAGCTTTTAATGGTATGTTTTTTGATTGTTGTTGTCTCATACTTTTAGATACGCTGTTATTTGTAAATGCTACTGCTTCTGTTAGCTTTTAATATACGGTTTTATTTAAAGCTGATTAAAGGTTTAATACAGTACGGGTACGCGTCCATTAAAAAAGTGAAATCGCAATCAACCACCCCTTTAAATTATGCCTTTTTTTAGGAAAATTAAAATAATTTATTAAATGTTGGTTTGTTAATATCTTATTGCTTCAGAAAACATAGAATATAGTGCACAAGTGATTCACTGTAAAAAAAACACACACAATGTACTTTATTAAAGGGATAGTTCACCCAAAAATGAAAATTCTGTCATTAATTACTCACCCTCATGTCGTTCCAAATCCGTAATACCTCCGTTCATCTTCAGAACACAATTAAGATATTTTTGATGAATTCTAAGAGCTCTCTGACCCTCCCATAGACAGCAATGTAATTACCACGATCAAGGTCCGGAAACGTAGCAAGGGGATCTGTAAAATAATCCATGTGACATCAGGGGTTCAACCGTAATTTTACAAAGCTACGAGAATACTTTTTGTACGCAAAGAAAACAAAAATAATTACTTTATTCAACACTTCGTCTCCTCCGCGTCACCCTGGTGCCATTTTGGAGAATATCCACTGAACACAAACAGCATATGCTATTCACGCGGATACGTTCTTTTCATTCAAATCAAAGCGTAAACAACATAGAAAACTTTTCCATGTGACGCAGCTGACACAGACCAGCATATGCTTTTTACGTTCAGTGGATATTCTCCAAAATGGCACCAGGTTGAATAAAGTCGTTATTTTTGTATTCTTTGCGTACAAAAAGTATTTTACAAGTAAATTACAGTTGAACCCCTGATGTCACATGGATTATTTTACCGATCTCCTTGCTACGTTTCTGGACCTTGAT
>NW_015539870.1:2243652-2248924 GCF_001515605.1 Sinocyclocheilus anshuiensis
CACGATGGACTCTAATGGATTGGTTAGCTAGTCCAGTGTGTTGTGATTGGCTAAACCGCCTCTAGTGTGCGTCTAAGCGTCCCGCCCCTCACCTCAGCGGCATGTGCTCCAGTTGTTTTGTAAACAATGGCGTCGTCTATATTGCTTATCAGTTTGAGCCCGATTGAGACTCAAAGGATTTTAGTGAAGAGGATCGTGCAAAACCTGTGCAAGCACAGCTTTTAATGGTATGTTTTTTGATTGTTGTTGTCTCATACTTTTAGATACGCTGTTATTTGTAAATGCTGCAGCTGACACAGACCAGCATATGCTTTTTACGTTCAGTGGATATTCTCCAAAATGGCACCAGGTTGAATAAAGTCGTTATTTTTGTATTCTTTGCGTACAAAAAGTATTTTACAAGTAAATTACAGTTGAACCCCTGATGTCACATGGATTATTTTACCGATCTCCTTGCTACGTTTCTGGACCTTGATCGTGGTAATTGCTTTGCTGTCTATGGGAGGGTCAGAGAGCTGTCAGAATTAATCAAAAATATCTTCATTTGTGTTTCGAAGATGAACGAAGGTCTTACGGGTTTGGAACGACATAAGGGTGAGTAATTAATGACAGAATTCTCATTTTTGGGTGAACTATCCCTTTAAAATGAAGGAATTTTGCGTATAGATTTTTTACAGGTGTTTTCCTGTATTTTGAATTTTGCCCTTCATAATATTGTTTTATGGTTAACGGAAATGTCCTCATGTGCGTTTTGTTTTGATACTTTTATGCTCCTTTTGCATCCTTTTTGATGCTTAGAAGCCCCATTTATTGTAAATGCAAGGAAAAGAGCAACCATTCCCTCCGAATTTCTCTCTTGTTTTTCTGTTTCACAGAAGAAAGTTGTATGAATTCTCATTAATGTATCAAAAAATGTGAAGACAATCCCAGAAAAGCACAAAATTAATCCAACATAAAGCGAAAGACTGTCACTTATAAATATATTTGCAGTATTTTTTACATTTTAAATAGTAACTCATTGATTTTTTTATTTTAAATAACTCAAATTCATTCAAATTTATATAGCTTAAATTTTATCCTGAAAATGTGTGTATTTTATGCTTATAGGAGTAACATGTTTTTAGGTTATCAACATGATGATCCAAATCTCTATCAACCTCTTGCCAAACCTCAATTGTGAGTCGATTCTCCATTGTACTTCGCATAATGTCGAGTGTTGTTCGCTTAACTTTGATGCTGTCTATGAAGAGTGTTTTAAATCAGTCAATTCTTATGTCACATTTCAGTCATCAAGCTGCCTATGTAGGCAGTGTACAGAAAGATTTGTGAAAGTTTTGTGAGATCCAAGTGCTCTATGTCAGTGCCGCCACACTTGCTACAAACGTTGCTTCATAAAAACAGAGAGTACATTTAATGTTTCCTTCATTCCATACCAATTAAATAACAGGGCTGTTTTTTATGGCAAGGAAAATGACAGTGGAACATAAGGCTTAAAAATGTACAAACCTCTCAGAAAGCCAAGTCCCTGTAGGCTGGGGACCAAAACACTGTCAGTAGTAAATTTCAGCTTATGTGGGTTTTGTGTTAATACCCAAAAATTGTCAACTAAATCTCATTTGGAAGAAAACAAACATAACAGGATTAAGAAAACAATGATTTCTTTCACTCTTTTTGCAACTCTGAAACCTTGAATAATAAAAACATCTATATTTTAGGGGCTCAAAGTGATGTGTTTTCTTGAATTCCGAGCTCTGGCTTGAATTACTAGGTGGTCCCTTGTTACCAGATGTAGAATTTATTAATCTAACCCCCTTGTCTAGACATTTTCCAGCTACAACATCAGTTGTTTTTTATTTAATCGTCTAGCCGTCAAAGTTGACCCACCCCCTGGTGATTTAAAAAAACGTTTGCATAAACTTTTCACCAGCTTCAAGTTCAGTGGTGTCGAGGTTAATGTGAAGAATCTCATTTTTTGGTGGTGACTCAGTGTAGCACTTCTACACCTTGACCTGACCTCATGTGTGTGTGTGTGTGTGTGTGTGTGTGTGTGTGTGTTTGTGTGTGTGTGGCCAGGTTTGGCATCCGTAGCCGGAATGTGTGAGCCAGAGAGGAGCTGTAGTATTAATGAAGATATAGGCCTTGGTTCAGCCTTCACTATTGCACATGAGATCGGACACAAGTAAGTATATTTTCTCTCTCTATTTGTCTCTCTGACCATTTGCATGAATGTGAACATTCATGGTTATGGACATATGTGATAAAATATATGTTAATTGTTCTTAATTAGTGGTGTTTACTAAGGCAGGCATCACTATTACAATTGCTTACTTAGTAGTTCACCCAAAAATGAAAACTCAAACCTGATGAGTTTTTTTTCTTCTTTTGCTGAACACAAAAGAAGATATTTTGAAGAATGTGGGTAACCAAACAGTTGATGGTAGCCATTGATGTCCATAGTATGGGAAAAAAAACACTATGTAAGTCAATGGCTATGTAGTCAATGAGTAAGTGATGATGGAATTGTCATTTTTGGGTGATCTATCCCTTTAAATCATCTTGTTTACAGTGAGTTTATACACATTTTTGGCACTTCTATTCATAGAATCAAAGACCTAGGGCAGGAAATAATTAGGGGAAAATGATACAAGAATGTAGCAAGCCAGATTCAAACTCACTTTTCCTGAATGAGCACCATGACTCATATTTTTTGATATCGTAATAAAGAAAAAAGCCTCTTTAAAGAATTCAATTCCTAAAAAACTGTTTGGTGTAATCTTTTGTTATTATTGCTCAAGAAAATCTTATTTTAACAAAACCTTTGAAAATATATAAATATAATTTTTTAAAGAACTTTCTAGGAAAATTTTCAAATTAATTTATTTTTATTTTTATTTTTATTTTTTTAGATTTTTTTCCTTTACTTTATCATATTTGACACCTGTTTCAGAGCATTTAGTATCTGGTTAAACTGGATTGTGGGTAGCAAGTGAAATACAGCATGCAAAAGCGGTGCGACTGTTCAGTGAATGCACCCCTGAAGGACTTGATTAAAGCTCTCGGTGGTTGAAAAATTGCTCAATATTCTACATGTGACGCTTTCACGTCTCATAATGTATTTGTGTCTGGATTGGATTTATTGTGGTCATTACCATGTATATTCCTCTAGCCAAAATGCAAAGCGTGAACCGTCTGCACACACATCATTATGCAAATGAACGTCTGGACAAATGAACCCTATCCTGAAAGCTTAGAAAAATAACCATGATCTATTGGTCTATGTAGCTTTTCGGCTAAGTTCAGCGAGATGGCAGTTTCCTCTATTATATCTTGCGTCTGCTTCTGTTGTAGAGCAGTTGTAAAAATAGCTCCTGCTTCTTGTGGGGAAGGTTTCTCCCGCTCTGATTTATATTGAGAGTAGAGTGAAATGTCATAAATGTGCGCCTTAAAAAAACACAGCGGAATTGTGTGATGTGGTGGGGGGTATGTTATATGCATTAGAGGCTGATTTCTGCTTTTGGATAGACAACGAAAGCTTTGAGGTCTCGGCGTAAGTTGATCTGACTTTTTCATACAATATCCAGACAGATATGTAAGGGAACAAAATTTGCATGGCTCAAATTATGTATTTGTGGAGTTGCCGGCAAGGAATGTGGCCGAATGCTTTAGCAGTCTTGTACACCAATGGCCCGTGAGCAGATGAAAGCAACTTGGAGGAAGGGGGAAAGGCAGGCCAGGTTCATTAAGAGATGACTGCCCGATTGAGGTCTGCTCAAACGTGTAATTATTGATTGACAGGCCTGGATCAGGGTAGTGATTACAACTTTCACGTTCCTTCAGAGCTCCAGACAGCCTCTGGCCTTTGACCTGTCTATCCTCTTCTCACAGCTGTTACCAAGCCTCTCTTTACAGCTTAGCTGAAGGAGATGTCCTCCGCTCCTGTTCTTTCAGAGCTGCCCAAGCTTGTTTGCTTGAGCGATGTGATTGACGTGATCCATCAAAGCTCATGATCTGCCGCTTATCTCACAGTTTTGGCATGAACCATGATGGGATCGGGAACTCCTGTGGGACCAAAGGTCACGAGACAGCCAAGCTGATGGCGGCCCATATCACAGCCAACACCAACCCCTTCTCCTGGTCAGCCTGCAGCAAGGACTATATCACCAGCTTTTTGGAGTAAGTGAAAATAGTATTTGAAGAATGCTTGCTCTATCTGTAATATAATCGTATATAATAGAATATAATCCATTAATCCATTTGCTGGTCTAATTAGCAGTGAGGAAGTCCCACAAAAACCTAGCAGAAGTATGAGTTTAGAATCACTACTTTTCAACCAGATGCAACTTTTAACTATTATCATCTAGTCCGAAAACATCATGAAATTGTAACCCTCGTTCTAAGAAAAGCGTTGCATACACTGCATACACTTAACCCTACTCGTAGTTAATGTTGGTAGAACCAAATGCAAATCTTACAAAAGTTTTGCAGAACAAGGTTTAACACTTTGAGTACACTTTTTGGCAAGACTTTATTTTAAGGTGTCCTTGTTACACATACTTACTATTATAATAACAATTAATTATGCATAATTTCATGCAAGTAACCATAAGCCAAACCCAAATCCTAACCCTAACCATATAGTAAGTACATGTAGTTAATTAATATTACTCAGTACTTATATGTACAGTATAATTACACTGTAACAAGTACACTATAAAATAAAGAGTCCCACTTTACAGATGTAATTACATGCAGGTTTTTAAAATATATGTACAATGTAAAAACATGTATGTACACAATAAGTGCATTGTACCAAATTATTAATTTAAATGTAAGTACATAGTTGTTAAATGGGTGCTATTATGCTTTTTCAATTTTTCAACTTTATTTAGTCTGTAATGTTGCTGTTTGAGCATGAAAAAGATCTGCAAAGTTACAAAGCTCAAAGTCCACTTCAAAAGGAGATATTTTATTTAACAGAAATCATTAATTTAAATGTAAGTACATAGTAGTTAAATGGGTGCTATTATGCTTTTTCAATTTTTCAACTTTATTTAGTCTGTAATGTTGCTGTTTGAGCATGAAAAAGATCTGCAAAGTTACAAAGCTCAAAGTCCACTTCAAAAGGAGATATTTTATTTAACAGAAATCACTTTTCGAAAACTACAACGAACGACTCGTTGTGATATCACAAATATTGACGAATGGGACGAGACCTGGTTGAGCTGCACTAGAGAAGGCAACGAGTGTTATCACTATGTCGGAGACATGCTAG
>NW_015539870.1:2248976-2261027 GCF_001515605.1 Sinocyclocheilus anshuiensis
GGATTTGTGATATCACAAATATCGACGAATGGGATGAGACCTGGTTTGAGCTGCACTAGAGAAGGCAACGAGTGTTATCACTATGTCGGAGACACGCTAGCTTTCCCAAGGCAGACGAACTTAGAGTGGTTACAATCATCCGGGTTTAAATCGTGCTCAAATTGATTTGATTTTGACGCAATATTTACACTGAAGCTCGCAGGAGGCTATGGTAAAGGGCGTGACATTTCCCGACCAGCCGCCGAGTGGAGCCAATCACAGCACACACTGGCCCAGCTAACCAATCATAGCACATTTCGTATTTCAGAAGGCGGGCCTTCATTTGATACAGGAACTATTCGAGCTGTTCATGCCAGACTGGGGAGAGAGGTGTTGTAATAATGTAAAATATGTGAAAAATAATGTGTTTTTCGAACAACCTAGTATAAGAGCCTGTTCTAGTACACCCCCAAAACAAAATCAAGACTTTGTAAAAGAGCATAATAGGACCCCTTTAAGGCCACTTAATATAAAGTGGGACCAAATAAAGTGTAACCTACTTTTTCTACTAAGTAAGTAAGTTTGCAAGTACATGTCAAGTACATGTGAAGTACATGTCAACTTATTCTGCTAAACCTAACCCTAAATTTGCGTCACGCAGTGTGTACATGGACCCTCACATAAAAAGCAAAGTATATTTTGACATTCCTCTCTTTGACATGTAGTTGCAAAGTTACTTAGTAGAATGTCTAAAGTGGACTATCGAAATAAAGTGTAACAACGCACTGTAAAATAAATAAACTTTATTTATACAACATCTAGGGTCGGGTAATTCTAAAATCTGACATTCTTTTACTATTTAAGTTAGCAAGTTTACAGGCACTTTAAACGTTTGATTTGCTTTGTGAACAGTTTTTCTGTCTGAAATCATAGCAGTTTGATTTTTTGCGAAGTTGCACTAAAAGCCCTAGATATGCATTGTATCTCGGCTTCATCTAGATCAATCGAACTACAACTAGTAGAGGTGATGTATGAAAATTATTTGATCACAGTTGTGTCATGTGACAAGATGCGGTCACAGTTCCTTTGAAATTGTAGGAATCCATGCGATTGGGAATTTTGCAGCATGGCAAAAGATTTGTTAGCGCAGACTTTGCAGCAGGTTCAAACTGGTCATGTGGATTCACTGTGTTGATGAACAGAAAACCGCTTGGTGTGAAAGTGACTTATGTGAGAGCATTGCTTCATAAATTGCTACACTATTGATAATAGACAATGGACCTTTTTGCCCGCAAAATTTCTCTGAAATTTCACTAATCTGACCCCACCTTTAGACAGACAGATGAAGACTGCAACTCGACTACACAAAAACTTGCTGCAAATGTATTATAACTGTGCATTAGTATCGCCAATAAAACTCTGAATATCTTTCAAAGATCCCAAAATTATCGCAACAATGGCAGATATAGTGACTAATTTTTCCTCAAAAGTGCTCATTGTAGCATCCAGGTACATTGTAAATATGACTTTTCTTCCGAATGGATTGATAAAAATCTATACACCATGACTCAAAAATGTTGTGTAGCAGCAGTCCAGGCAGACTGGCCTTGTCCCAGATGAGGCCCTTAGCACTTTGATAAAGGGGCATCTGTGAGCACCCTTCTGAAATCTAAATTGCCAAATGGAACATTTTAGCTAACTTGATTACATTTAAAAGTGTGCAGTTAGTGGATTACTTTAATGGGTTTACTCTTTATTTTACTACCTATGCATAATGCCACTTAACAGTTGACTTAATTTTTTATGACCACACATATGTGCTGGAATTGAAAAAGAGTCGATGCATGGCTAGATGAGAGTGTGGAAGTTGATCTGTAGTAGGCAGTCATGGGCTAGTCTGTGAATTGTTAGCCTAACGTAAGACGAAAGAAAATAATAGCGGTTGCCATGGCTGTCAAAAAGTTTTCCTGGTGAATGACCTCATGGAAGAAGATTAACATCACAGCCATCGCTGGCATCAGAAGCTTTATCATCGTGTGCCAACTTCCCACACAAACACAAAGAAACACTGCTCTGTTGGTTTGGGATGAACTCCCTGTTGTATAATCACACCGTGTCATCTGTGATTTCGGATTGAGCTTGAATACTAACCTTCCTTTTTTGGATTTGCTTAGTGCCGAGCAATTCTTCAATAATGGACCTTCTCTGAAATCTCAGGTTGATGTAATCTTTGGCAGTGAAACAGCTCTGCTATGATAATGCTAGTCTATTACCGCAACATCCCCATCTAGCAGATTCTGGATGTGTGGATGTCGGATATTTCCTCGCCAGAAACTGCTGTTTACAGTAGATTTTGACTTATTTTAGTGTGCTTATTTGTACACACAGTAGGAACTTTCAGCAAAGAAAGCGGCTTTTGGAAAAATGGCTAAAAACAATTTAGCCTGCTGTTTACTGCAGTCTTTATTTCTGTGAAACTCATATATCGGACAGGATAATTAATTGGCAGATATACAGTATATGCTAATTTTGAGATCAACATTGGTCAATTTACAATTAATTGTGTCAGTTTCAAAATCTATAATAACCACAAACATAGTGGGTGATAAACATTTCTCAAACATTAGTGAAAAATATTGAGTAAAAATAGTGACAAATAAGCGTTTAATTAGATTTCTGCATTTTTGTGTACACTCTAAAAAATGCTGGGTTAAATATAACCCAGCGCTGGGTTAAAAAGGGACAAACCCAGCTATTGGGTTGTTTTGACCCAGCGGTTATGTATTCCAAAACAACATTGTTTCGTTATTATGTCAACGATCGGCCACCTTGTTTTCGGACAAGTTAATATTGTTTAACTTCAATTTTAGACACAATATGGATGGTTATTTTGTCTATTTTTACAAATAGACAAATTCCAAATGAAGCAAAAGCAGCATCAACTGTTGAGTGTCATTGCACCAGAAAGACCGACACAAACACAGTCAAACTGAGCGATACAAACTGTGAAACCTCTGTGTTTTATACTAAATACCAGCACTCTTGGAACATTGCTTGTCTAATTAGATTTGAAAATCTGTTCTATAAAAATAGCTATCGATCGGACACTAGGTTAGACCTTGGACAAACTGTGATCTTTTTGTAATTTCCTATTCAGCTATTTGTTTTTGTGCTGAAATATTGTAAATAGTTACTCACTAAGTTTCCTCTCATTGCTGGCATATCTGCTCGCTGTAATGAGTTTACCCAAGGAAGTTTTGTTGACGTGTCAAATAAACATGTCCATTTTTAAAGTGACCATTTTTGTCTTTCCCTAAAGAAATAAACAGTCTTTGTTTGTGTATTCCAATACAAGGGCACATATTCAGACTCATCTTTCTCCCTGGCGAGGGGATTATTCTACCAAAATACATGGGAAAAAATAGAAAACTAAATGGATGAAACCAAATGCAACATTGGTTACCCCCCAGGCTAGCTTATGTGTTTCTTTCCTTTCCAATGTATTTGGTTTAGTTTTTAATTAGATTAGAATTCCAGTGTTGTGGTGGGAAGCCAGAGATCCCTGTTTCACCTAATGCTTCCTCTTGAATGCATTACAGAAACCAGATCCAAAGGATGTTTTTTTTTTTTTTGACATCTAAATATATTTTTGAATACCTTTTTGTCAATTTAATGTAAGATTTTATCAACCACATTTAGCTAATTTATTATATTATAGGGGAAACCTGGGCTGATTGTCAAATTGTTTACTCTAGTGACTGTTATTCAACGTAGATTTTTTTTTCTCTCCTCAGGACAGTGTTTTATATATACGTGGTAAATACTTTACAATGATATATATAGTATACAAAATATATTTAATTTATGTTTATTTATATTTATGATGCAAATTATAATGTTGGAATTTTAGTTTGGAGGCTAAAATTCATACAAATTATTCTAAATTAAGAACTATATGATTTGAATGAGTTAAAGCTCCAGTGACAACTAGCTCTGGCCTCCAACATGTGAAAACAAATAGATGTAATTTAAGATTTAAAGTCACACCTTCCTATTTTCCATCTTCAGACCAATAAATGTGCGAGTTAGAGACGTATTCCTTGTAGAAAGTGTCTGAAAATGTAATGGCCAGTGGTGGATAAAGCACTTGAAAGCCACACTTAAGTAAAAGTCACCGTTTAGAATATTACTTGAGTAAAAGTTTTAAAGAATGTGATATTTATTGTACTTATGTATGAGAAGTATTTTTTTTATATTAAACTTACTTAAGTATTGAAAGTAAACATACAAGTAAATTCAAAATAGAAAAGGAGCAAATACATATTAAAAATTGTGCTATACACAGTTTGAGCAGCAAGATTGTGTTCAGTTTTAACTCTTTCTTTCATTTTGTATCTTTGGGTTACTTCATCTGGTACAAAGACTCATTCCAACATAAGAAAACAGTTTTTGCAAATATGGAATCTGCATTTTTGATTTGATTATTTGTACAGCTGTATATACGGTAAATAATGCACAAACATCTTCTGTTCCAGATGCAAAAAAGTGCAGTTTTGTAACTATTTTCATTAGCGAAATACAGCAAAAACGGGCATCTAAAATGTAAATTAATACTAACTTTATTAAACTTGCATAAAATCAATATTACGTTTGTTATCATGCTGATATCTGGAGAAAAAAATGGCACACTTAGTGTGATATAGATTAACTATATTAAATGATATAAATTAGGGATGCACCGATACCATTTTTTCCAGTACTCGCCCGATACCGATACTTTTATTTTTGGTACTTGCCGATACCGAGTACTGATACCAATATTTTATTGCATTTGTAAATTGTTTAAATATTGGGTACAGAAACCAAAAGAGTATGTATAATGTTAGTTGGTTGACTTCATTTATCAAATAGATACAGTCAAACCAAAATTTATTCAGACACCTTCAACATTTCTCACATTATATTCGCTATAGTTTAGAAAATAGTAATAAAATATGACAAGAACTCAGAGTTACACTGTGTCAGAACAAATTCATCTTGATGATGTTAGATAATGATACCGATACCAGTATCGGTATCGGTGCATCCCTAATATAAATATAAAAGACATACAGAGGCATTTCGCTCCGCAGCAGACTTCTACCCAACAGTCAAAGCGGCATTACGTCACGAAAGTGTGGACTCAGAGGAAGACCGCAAGGGTTTAGGGTGCGATTTGGGACGGCGCAAACAACTTGACCCCGCCCTCAAACACTGTAGCATGTGCTGTACGCGGTAGACCAATCACAAAGGACTAGATCATCTGACCAATCAGAGCAGAGTAGGCTCACGGAAAGGAGGGGTTTAGAGAGACTCAATCTCAGAACTGCTTCGATTTAATCATTTACGAATCATTATATTACGAATCAAACTATATTAGGAACATTAAAAATGGCATAATAGGGGCAATTTAATAGAAATGTATCGGAGTAAAAGTATACATTTTAATTAGGAAAAATAGTGGAGTAAAAGTGCAAGTTGACAGAAATATTAAAACTCAAAGTACAGATTCTCATAAAAAATACTTAAGTATTGTAACAAAGTATTATTACTTCGTTACATTACACCGCTGGTAATGGCATACAATCAGAGGGTTAGTGTGTCTTGGCTGATGCAATATAAACTCTCTCTCTTTAGAGGCAATGTTGCTTTTAGCAGCACACGGTGGGGTGGTTGGTTAACATGATTAGTTCAGTTGCAGCAATCATGCGAATGCCAGAACAGAACCTAGAATAGAGTCGCCTGCTCTCCAGCAGTATGAAATGTTAACGTTTATGTTGTTAGCGAGCCCACTATTCCCTCAGAGAGAAGGAGAACGTATTCCGCGGCATGCTGCTGGAAAAGCCAGCGGGATAATAATTGGCTGTTGTATTCCAGCGGACAGCAGCTGCGTGGGGCGGACACATCTCTCAGCTGCTTGCGCACGCCAGGGAGGAGGGGGAAAGCATCCGTAATGGGGACGCCGAGAATAAAACAAAGATCCACTTCTGAACCCAGAATAAACACAGTCCAACAAAACATGCACTGCCTGGCCTCTGCTTTGGCTCTATTTTTTCACGTTGTTCGCTGCAGACAGAGCAGTGGCCCTTTTTTTGAAGGTTTCTGGGGAACATTCATATTTCTAGCTGACTAAACCGACTAAACACAAGTTTGACTGGACGCGTGACCTCCGGTACCTTCTGATTTATTTTTTTTGCTCGTTCAGCCTCTTTCGTCATTTTATTGGCTCTTCAAAGGATTCCATAGGAGCACCGCAGTACCATATAAGTCCAAATCTCAGCGTTTTATGGCCACTGTTTGTCAGTCACGCTTCCCTCATTTTGCATTCTGTATTTTGCAGATTTCTTGCTTGCTAATTTCCATTAACAATACACCTTCTCTTTTCCTTTCATGTGAGATTTTGTCACAAGACTTTTTTTCTATTGTTGGACACAAATGAAACCTCTGAAGAAGAGCCAATCCCATTGAAGGTTTGTTTTTTTGACAGCTCAGGTCGGGGAACGTGTCTGGACAATGAGCCTCTGAAACGAAACTTCCTGTACCCCACTGTGGCTCCAGGGCAGGTGTACGATGCAGATGAGCAGTGTCGTTTCCAGTACGGCGCCTCCTCCCGTCAGTGCAAATATGGGGTAAGAAGGCTGCAACACACTATCATGCTCTGGGAATGTCAGTCTCACATAGTGACATTTGTTGGCTCAGACACCAAGAATTTTTGGCATTTTTATGTCATCATTTCAAAAAAATATATTAAAAATTACAAGATTTAAAAGTTAATTGTGTGATATCTTTGCTACTAATGTCACCAAATGGCATTGCAAAAATAATACCTGTTTTCAGACAGGTTTCCCGAAATCATGCCATTGATTGAGCCAATGTTGTTTTGTCGGACTCATACAACAACCTCACACACCTCAAGAACCAAAAATTAGCTATCATCACAACAAGCACAACTGTTCTGTAGATGCTTAAACGTTATTTGAAAGTTGATAACATAATAGATAATACTATAGATTTTGGATTTTTAAATATTGCGGAAATGTTGTTACAACCACTGTTGCCAACTACTTTCAATGGACAGTTGCTAGTCTGCTCGCTAAATGTCACTAGATGGCGATATACTGACGAGTCGATCGGAAACTAGGACAAACCATATCTAGGGCCAGGTTTACTAAACAAGGCCTTCCACAGCCTCCCACATAATGGTGCAAATACCATTAAATTGTCTACCGCAAACCTTAGTAAATTATGTTGCGTGATTCATTTAAATATTCTCCTCCCATAAATTTTGCGTCTGAAAGAGACACTCCTACAAATGCATATGTAATGAGGTCAGCCACAAAAATGACTGTGCACGCCTTTTCATCAACTAATTTTTCACAGCACATCTTTAGTAAATCTTGACAGTAGGTGCTGGTATATCGGTGTATTGTTTATTATTGGTGTATAATGGTATATACCTGTACTTTTTTCATAAAACTTGCCTAGTGACAAATCTGGCGACTACATATGTCTGTAGGCAATTTAAAAAAAAAGTAACTAAATCTAGCAACAAAGCTGTTAAGATTACAGTGCTGGTTACAGCATTATTTGCATTACTTACATTAAATGTTTGGCAGTTGTGGCTAATAGCCCTATGCCAAATCCATGCCAACAATGGGCGAAGTCTGTTTGTAAGCAGTTTTTGGACTGGTTGTACTTTTACATCTTTGAAACACTTCATTCAAATGTACAGATTACATTAATTTAATAGCTGGTTTTGCTGTGGTTTTGTTTCCGTTGTAAAAACACATTACAGTATATTGATGTTTTGAGTCTACTTAAAGAAAACCTACCAGGTATGTAATCTCACAACATTTAAAAAATGTTTTTTTATTTTTTGGTTACAGTTTATTTAGACATTGTTTCGAGAATGTTTTAAAGACATTACTGGAATATTACTGAACTGCAACCAAAGCAATGAAGTGAAAAGCACTAAATCTTTAATGTAAATACGAATTTTTGTCCTAACCAAGCATCCTTGGCCAGAAAGTTCACGGCGTAATATAACAAACACATCAGGTGTGATCAGGTATTTGCTACATTCTTGATGCTTTACCTATGGCGTCTGAACCTGCTGTATATGTACTAAAATCCAAAAGCTGATTTTGATTCAGAAGGCAGTTTGGACATAGAGAGAAAGACCGCTACTTAAAGAGCTCTGAGGAGACATGATGCCGGAGGTCAAGCAGTTATTTTTACCACTGACCCAGAGGAGACTATTGTTCAGCAGGCAACATTACAAGAAGAGCTTGTACAGCTCCGATGTAGAGCAGTGAGGAAAAAAAAAGTGCTGTGAGTGATTGCTGCGGTGTCTCATTTGGACTTGTAAAGAATATATTGAGTTTAAGTTTTTGTAACACTTGGCCTGATTGTGGAGAACTTTTGGACGCTTTGAGAAATACAGGTTATAGTAATCAGCTGAGATTATTTTCACTTACTTTGAGGGCTAGAAGTGAGGCTGCCAAGTCGATACTCTCTTGTAGTACTCTCTTGATGCCTTAAATGTTGTCGAAAGTAAAGATCTTTGTTTTATCAGCACCTGAAACGAGCTCCGCCGAGCACCGTTTGAAGTCGGGCCACATATCTTTCAGAGAAAGCCCATACTTGAGGTTTGTTCCTTTTCCTGCCGAATCCTCAGACTTTTGGAAATGATAATGATTTTACCCAAAGAACAACAAACTTAAGCAAATAAACTGACACAGGGAGGGGAAAAAAGAGGCTTGAATGAAGCCAGGAAAATTAATGATCAATAAAAGACGGTGCTCTGCTTAGTACAAATATGTGGCTTTGCTTTCTACACCAGAAAAGAATTAAATTACCCGAGATTACAGAGTTCTTTTGTTTCATTGAGAGATATATCCGACAGTGGATGAACGCATGCCAAAAAGAGAACCCTGTAATTTCTCTCTTAAGCTCATAACTGTGGTATAGATCAGCATGGAAGATGGTCATGTAAAGAAAAAAAGTCTCGCATTCCCTTGGCTCAAGTTTAATACAGCGTGTAGTGTTAGTGGATTCTGACAATCTTATTTTTTTCTGCCAACCATCTGTTTAATACATGCCTTTGGAGAATTATAACCACACCATTGGACAAGAGGTTTGAATTTGGTTTGGAAAAACTGTTACGGAGAGATAAACACACACCAAGGGGGTGGACGAAAAATTTGAAACCTAAAAATATATTAATATCAAAGACCTAATAAGGAGCACAGCCGCCTTTTGCCTTCGATTCTTTCTGGAATGCTGTCATACACATCCTGAACGGTGTGGGGTGGAATTTACCCCATTCTTCAAGAAAAAAAAAAGCTTGGGGGTCTTTAGGACAAAGGCAGTGGAAATCTATTTCTAAATCTATTTTGCTTCAGATCAGTGGTCTTTAGATCTAGTCACTATAGGGAGGATATGGAGGCATTAGACTTTATCCTGCTGTTTATTAAAACACCAATTACTTAGCAGTGTACAGTATATGGGGAGATTATCACCATGGAACATGAGAACATCATAAAAAGAAAGTATTTAGTGGCAGTGGAGAGCACCTAGTATGGTAAAGTCGTCTCAATGATTTCAATGTGCCTGGGTCATTTTGAGGCTGGACTTTTCTGATAATTAGGTATTGTTCTTTGTGTGGTTATCTATACGAGTGAACTTGTGACAACTTCTGTGCTGAGTTTTTCTATGTTTTGCATATGATGTCTCAAGACTTACTTGGGTCGTTAATTAACTCATTCAAACATATATACATATGAGATTAATGAAATACATACACAACATTACATTTTGCACAAAATGACTCAAATGTCATATTAATATTACAAATTTTTACTCTTTTATTACAGTTTTGCTGGCATGGAATCTAATTTTAATCAACGAAAATAAGAATTTATTTGACAAAAAGTGCAAAACTGAACAATATTTATCTATTATTTACTAACAAAACAGTTAGCTCATGGTTCAATACATACCTCGTTTTATTTATTTTTTTAATGACGGTTTTCAGTTTGGTTTGGTTCAGTTCGGTTCTGATGGCTTGGCACATCAGATTGTTCCAGAGGTCTAAAGAGTACCTGAAAATCATACTTTAGTAAAAGTACAGAAAACTTACAGTGAAAATTACTCCATTACAAGTTACAACTCACCAGTTCCAAACAACTGATTTTAACAGTACTTAAAGTCCCCATGAAATTAAAATTAAAGTTTTTTGGGTGTTAGTATCAATATGTTAGTCTTAAGGTTATCTATAAGGCAGTGTGCTCCAAAACAGTGACAAAATTCGCATTTAGAAGATATAAGCATTCAAAGCTTGCAGTTCGTCACTTCCGCCAAAACGGCTCAACGATTTTTTTGACGTCACATCGTACTTCAGCTTCTCATCAAACTTTTTGTCCAATCAAATGCTCTCTAGAATCCGAAGCGCCCGCCCCCTACACTATAAAATAGACGCTGAAGCCGCGGCTGAAATCGGTCACTTGTCCACAGAATTAGTATTTTCTGTACAGTGAATGGCACGTAGTGCACTATATAGGGGACAGGGAACGATTCAAACAGTGTAAATATGCTTTCCATTGAGGAAAAGAAGAAGTCTGGTTTCGCGCTGTGTCACGCTAACCACCGCACCGCACACACACTCTGCTCCGGTCCAGAGACACGATAGCACGGAGCGGATCACATGCGCGAGTCGGCGCAGACCACAAAGTGTATCGGAGCTATTTGAATTCTACACAGAATGCTATATTTTATAGCAATATGGATGATACTGTGGCTGGCATACCCTGTCAAATGCAGCTTTACGGAGCTCAACGGCTCTGAACGGCTCTAGCCCAAGCTGTGATATAAATGAACGCTATTGGCTATTTTAAAAAAGGGCGGGGCTGCTTGATATGTCCCGCCCTGTCTTCCTGTTTCAGTTAAAATGACGTCAACACATAGAGTAACGCTGCGTGCTTCTAAGCATTTCAGGGGACCTTTAAGTATTTCTTCTCTATTGGCTTACCTGAGTCACTTTGTTTAATGAACTACGTTTCTTTTGAATTACTTCGTCTACCTTCATTATCCTTGTACCTAAACATTGTCTGTCTCTCTGTCTATCTATCTATCTATCTATCTGGGATGCCACAATTCTCAAAATAATATTGAACTGTTCGGTACAACATCCACGGTTCAATACATGCTGGTGAAGTTTTTTTTTTTGTGTATTTGTGTAAAATGTATTTACACATCTAACAGTCAGAATAGGCTATATCATATAATTCACGATATTGTTAACAAGTTAGATATTTTGAATAAAAAAGGAAAAGCTAAATAAAAGTGATACACTGTCATACAGTGCTATTGTGTCTGCATGATGCGTCGCCATGAAAATAATAAGATGATATGTATAGATTAAACCCCTTCCCAACGGATGAGCCCCCTCATGTATTGTGAATGCCCCCCAGTTTGTGTGTCCTGGTGCCACACTATGCTGGTCTTGTGTCAATTTTTTCTGGTCCCTCTTGAGAATTGATATTTCTGACCAACTTGCTTTTGCCTTCTTTCCTAGGAAGTGTGTAGAGAGCTCTGGTGCCTTAGCAAAAGTAACCGCTGTGTCACCAACAGTATCCCCGCCGCAGAAGGAACCCTGTGCCAGACCAGCACCATTGAAAAGGGGGTAAGTCCTTGTGCCATGAAAGAAAGCTTTATGCAATGAAATGGCAGGTAGTGGGAAACGGACTCCTTAGAGAAGAGATTGGCTCCGGGTGTGGCGTCTGGCCCTGCTCTCATCGCACCAGATATGGGAATAAGAAAGCCTATTCCCAGTGTTCACTCATGCACATGGCGTTTGGGTCATCAGTTCGTATTTCTGCCTGTCCAGGTTAGAGAGACAGTTTTAACAAAGATTAGGTGTTTGATTTCCGGTTTTTGTAAGTTTTTGTTTTGCCCTTTTTTCCCGTGCGCTCCTCCACGTCCCCATATGGAGGAGCGGTTAATGTTCATCTCAGTGGCTCAAGCGAGCCCAGA
>NW_015539870.1:2261166-2274928 GCF_001515605.1 Sinocyclocheilus anshuiensis
AGTTCTCTGTCCGCTGTTGAACGTCTTCCTGTGTTCGTCTCCCTTGGTTCATGCAAATAAAGTCCTGTCAACATATTCTCCAGCGTCTCCTCGTCCCTCGTGTGTGTGCAACGTGACAACAACATGAAATCAAAATTGACTCTATTTACCTTCTTCTTCTTCTTAATAAATGCTCTGATTTATTAGTGTTTTATATTAATAGTTATAGTAATAGTGATATACAGTATACTTTTAGTGATATACTAGCCAATAAGCCAACCAATTTTGGTTGATTCTGTGTTAGCCAACAATCATTTCCACTGAGCAAATTAATACAAATATTTGTCGCTTCTTATATCAGTTCCATAATCTGCTGACAGTCTTATGAAATGATATTCAACAATTTATGTATTCAGAATTTTAAATGAATTTTAAATACTTTCATAAAATAAAATGTAAAATTTAATTAAGATGAATGAAAATTTAAATTGCAAAAAATGTAATATTTTATTTGGTATAATTTAAAAGTTCATAATCTGTTGAAAGTCTTGTCAAATTATAACAATTTCTATATTACTTTTTAAAATGAATTTTAAACTTTTTAAAATACATTGTAAAATTAAATTAAAATTAGCCAAATATTAAATATGAATAAAAATAATACGTTATTTTATTTGTTGTACAGTATCTATTATATATCTGCAATGGCATCGTCGATTGAAAAATCTATATCCATCGACCACTGTAATATATCAACAAATTATTCAGCAATAATTTTCACAAAGAGTAAACATTTTTTCTAAAGCAATCACACATCTCTTTATCATTTATCAACTTTATAATATATAATTATTTTATTTTATAATATACTGTATAATTATTCAGTATGGTCTCTGCAATGCTGCCTTGGGAGTGTTTAAAAAAATAAAGTACAGTATGTTAGGCAGCAACATAATTATGCTGCCTACTTTTTAAACAGCCTTCAAAACATGCATATGATACACTACCTTAAAGAATGTCTTATCTAACAGACGCTCTGTTGTAAAGCCTAGTAAATGGCCTGTGTCAGCATCATTTTAAGAGTTTATTTTGGACCTGCCTGCCAGTGTCTTAGCACACTACCCTGATTTCAGACACTGGTAGCTGAGTACACAGCCTTTCCCTTGCCAAGTTCTCTGTCTGTGGATGAGAGAAAGAAACAGAGTCTGAGAACAAGATCAAACCATCCAGATCCTTCCAGACAGAGAGAGAGAGAGAGAGAGTAAGAAAGAGCCAGAACTTAAACTACTGACACAGTTGCACAGTGATGACAGTTTCCAGCGTCTCCAATCCCTGTCCTCGTGTCCCCTGGGCTGGATGGATTATGAGATTTGAGAAGATTGGTCCTGAAGCATTACAAAGCCTTGAGTCTGTTTTTATTTTGGAGTGGATTCAGATTAGGGACAGTAGGTGAAGACACTGTTTACAAAAAACAAGATTTAGCCTGGAGACGTCTCTCAAATGAGAGCTGCGCTTTACTTTAGAGGACATAATGATTACAATAAGGTTCAGAAATCATGTAATAATGAGCTAAGGAAGGTTCAGTTACACTTTACTTGAAACCTGTGTATATAATGCATTAACTATGTCTTGTAATGCACCTCATAATGCATTACATGATCTCATAAGTAGTTGTAACCACAGTTATAAACATTAAAACTTACTTTAGAAAGTATAATGCTTTGAAACATGATGAACAATCAATTTCATGTGTAAGAATAGATCTGAGGATATTCTAATGAAATTTGTTTATAAAAAGATTATTATTTATCATTTATAAAAAGATATAGTGCATTGCAACATACTTTATGAATTTCTAAGAACTTTTTCTTTAAATATCATTTCTCTATATCTGTGTATTAGTGGTGTTATCAGGGTGAATGTGTGGCGTTCGGGACGTGGCCGCAGAGCGTGGACGGAAGCTGGGGACCTTGGACCACCTGGGGCGAGTGCAGTCGTACCTGCGGCGGCGGCGTCTCCTCATCCATGCGACACTGTGACAGCCCAGCGTAAGTAGGCAAAGTAAGCCAGAACAAAACTGAACAGGTCCCTATTTAGTCCATCTACAGCTCACACTAGTCTCATTTCTGTCTCACATTTCTGCATAAATATGTGCACAAATCAAAGCTGGATTGGTTATACAACATTGGCTGGGACATACTATTAAAGGGTTAGTTCACCCAAAAATGAAAATTCTGTCATTAATTACTCACCCTCGTGTTGTTCGTTCATCTTCGGAACACAAATTAAGATTTTTGATTAAATATTTTGATGATTTTTGATGAAATATAATGAAATAAGAATGTGGCGACGCTGACCCAGATCCGGCGTAATGATGTCATCACGCCGGATCTGGGTCAGCGCCGGCGCCGCCACACACTCACGTCATGGTAATGTCGTGAACACGTGTCCAAAGTGACGCAGTAGAGATGAAAATGTGGAATAAAGTCGTTATTTTTGTTTTCTTTGTGCAAAAAAAGTATTCTCGTAGCTTCGTAACTTTACAGTTGAACCACTGATGTCACACGGACTACTTTGTCAATTATCTTGGTACTTTTCTGGACCTTGAACGTGGTAGTTACCTTGCTGTCTATGGGAGGGTCAGAGAGCCCTCAGATTTCATCAAAAATATCTTAAATTGTGTTCCGAAGATGAACGAAGGTCTTACGGGTTTGGAACAACACGAGGGTGAGTAATTAATGACAGAATTTTCAGTTTTGGGTGAACTAACCCTTTAAGGTGCGGTTACATTTACTGGTGTTCAGAAATATTTCCCAAATAAATTTTTCCCAATTTAGCAATGGCTTCAAGTTAGTCATGTGAATTCGCTGCGCTGGCCAACAGAAACCTGCTTGCTTTGAAAGTGAATTCTGTGTGAGCTGCTTCCTTCATCACTACAATATTAACAATAGACAATGAATCTTTTTAACCCACAAAACTTTGTCTGCATCATTAGGGTTCACATGCAGATTAGTATGCATCGACCCAACTGTTGCAGTTTCAGGTACACTACCTGTCAAAGTTTGAAATAATTATGATTTTTACTGTTTCTGAAAGAAGTGTCTTATGCTCAGCAAAGCTTTATATTTGATCACAATTACAGAAAAAACAGCAATAATGTGAAATATTATTTCAATGGAAAAGAACTGATTTCTGTTTGAATATATTTCAAAATGAAATGTATAAGAACCATTAATAATAATTGAGCATCAACAATAATTGATCAAATTAAGCACCAAATCAGCATGCTTTAATGATTTCTGAAGAAGTGATGGCTGCTGAAAATTCAGCTTTGCTATTACAGGAATAAATTCTATTTTAAATTCTATATTAAAATAGAAAACAATTATTTCAATTAGTAAAAACATTTCTGTTTTTACTGTATTTTTCAGCGCCGGCGCCGCCACACACTCACGTCATGGTAATGTCGTGAACACGTGTCCAAAGTGACGCAGTAGAGATGAAAATGTGGAATAAAGTCGTTATTTTTGTTTTCTTTGTGCAAAAAAAGTATTCTCGTAGCTTCGTAACTTTACAGTTGAACCACTGATGTCACACGGACTACTTTGTCAATTATCTTGGTACTTTTCTGGACCTTGAACGTGGTAGTTACCTTGCTGTCTATGGGAGGGTCAGAGAGCCCTCAGATTTCATCAAAAATATCTTAAATTGTGTTCCGAAGATGAACGAAGGTCTTACGGGTTTGGAACAACACGAGGGTGAGTAATTAATGACAGAATTTTCAGTTTTGGGTGAACTAACCCTTTAAGGTGCGGTTACATTTACTGGTGTTCAGAAATATTTCCCAAATAAATTTTTCCCAATTTAGCAATGGCTTCAAGTTAGTCATGTGAATTCGCTGCGCTGGCCAACAGAAACCTGCTTGCTTTGAAAGTGAATTCTGTGTGAGCTGCTTCCTTCATCACTACAATATTAACAATAGACAATGAATCTTTTTAACCCACAAAACTTTGTCTGCATCATTAGGGTTCACATGCAGATTAGTATGCATCGACCCAACTGTTGCAGTTTCAGGTACACTACCTGTCAAAGTTTGAAATAATTATGATTTTTACTGTTTCTGAAAGAAGTGTCTTATGCTCAGCAAAGCTTTATATTTGATCACAATTACAGAAAAAACAGCAATAATGTGAAATATTATTTCAATGGAAAAGAACTGATTTCTGTTTGAATATATTTCAAAATGAAATGTATAAGAACCATTAATAATAATTGAGCATCAACAATAATTGATCAAATTAAGCACCAAATCAGCATGCTTTAATGATTTCTGAAGAAGTGATGGCTGCTGAAAATTCAGCTTTGCTATTACAGGAATAAATTCTATTTTAAATTCTATATTAAAATAGAAAACAATTATTTCAATTAGTAAAAACATTTCTGTTTTTACTGTATTTTTTAACAAATAAATGCAGCCTTGGTGAGCATGAGAGACTTCTTTCAAAAACATTTTAAAAATCGTAATTCCAAACTTTTGACTGTATTTTCACTGCAGAAAAGGCGCAGCAATCACAGGCACTGTATTAAAAATGTTTTTAAAGCAATATTTCACCCAAAAATGAAAATTCTGTCATCAACTACTCACCATCGTGTTTCAAACCTGTTTTCATTTCTCTCTTCTGTTGAACACAAAATAAGTTGATGATAGCCATTGATTTCCATTGTATTTTTTTCCGTACTGTGGAAGTCAATGGCTACCAGAAACTGTTTGGTTACCAACATTCTTCAGAATATCTTCTTTTGTGTACAACAGAAGAAGGAGACTCATACAGAACAAGCGCAGGGTGAGTAAGTGATGACATAATTTTGATTTTTGGGAACTATCCTTTTTTTAAAGAACCCAAACTCAAGTTTGTCATGCCAAAATAATAGATATTTGATGGTCCAAAACGATTATAATTATTTATTATTTTTCTTGCCAGTTTCTCCAAAGATTTCATAGGTAGCCGCAGGAGCTCAAAATAGGTTTGGATGTAGATGGAGTTTAGGTTTCATTTTCGGTGGTTGCGGAAACATCTATCCTTGCACTCTCGCTGCAGACAGTGGAGGGAGTGTGGCCGGTGTAATATGTAACACCTGTGTAAGATGATCGTCCCTTAAAACCTGGCTACCCGAGAGAAAGGAAACCCAAGCACTTCAAGCCAAGCTGCCCTGGAAAGCATTCATTAAGAGCAGTCCCTGAGAAAACAGCACAACCAGCCGCTCTCGGTGCCAGACGGCACGGGGGGAGGCGGAGGAAGACGGCCAGAATCACCTAAGCCTTGGCAAACCTCATTACACTGCGCTCCTGGGTCAAAATAACCTACGGAGAAATGGCCAAACAGCTCAGCCGTTCACTGAGAGAGACCTGGATACATGCATCAAGTATTTATAAGACAATGAGAAAGAGTGCATACTGCCCTGCTGGTCATAACAACCTGAACAGACACTGGAGATAGAACAAATGTCTTGAGCTCTCTGTCAAACAAACACAAATGGAAACTGCTTTTCATGTTTGCTTGTGGCTTGAGGAGTTTTCTGAATGTCCATTTATGGACCTGAAGTCAACCTTGATAGAACACCTAGATACTCAAGGGGCTTATTAGGGGCCCGGTTATTAATTATGGGGATTATTGTTTATAGAATTGGAAATCACTGGCCTGAGGGGCATCTTGCTCTCGAACAATGGAACTCAATGTAAGGCTGAAATGAATTACACATTAGTTTTAACAGGATATATCAGTGATTTTCGCTGAAATTATCCCTTTAGTAGATTCTACGTAGCAGAGATGCTTTTTTTGTGCTCCTACTGGCATAGAGTGGAATTGCATATATAAATATAGCTGCAAGTGTAGATGACAGGCTCTAGAAAAACTGTGGCAACATGCATTTAAGTGGGTAAATATAGTAGGACTACTTCAAAGTCTGTTTTGAGTGCCACACTTCCTCCTACCAGCTGGTGGCGCTATGACCCTGAACCACAATTGCCTCATTCATGTGATCAGCTGGCATGAACAAACGTACAACCACAATTTTATCTGCATCAGACAGTGCACTTAGAAGATATGAGACTCTTCCAGTTTCCCTTTTTTGCCATTCATTTATTCTCTTATCATGGCAACACTGTAGGAGATATCAAAATCCACATTAAATCCAAAATGGCCGACTTGGCAGAGCTAATGGTTGTCATTTTGAAAGTTGATGAGAACAACATATGTTTTGAGTTTTGTGGCTAGGTAAAACTGACACTACAACTTCAGTCGAAAGGGGGCACTACAGACATTGTACTACAATATCCAGGTGAATTCGCAATAATGGGTCCCAACTCAAAGATGTATTTCTGTCAGGACTGCTATCGTCAAAATGATTGTCACTTAGCATACAGTTTGGATTTGGCGGTATGGTTCTGTTCTGGGTAAAAATCCCTGCCCATGAATGAGCCTGTCATGAATGAACAGGGAGAGCAGCAGTAACCCCTTAGGGTGAACAGAACAGAACCAAATGCAGATATCATTAATGTTTTTAATTATATTTTAGTGTAACAACATTATTCAAGATAAAAGGAGTCTGATTCAGGAAATGAGGAATATCAGAAAGCCAAGTCCTGACGGTGACGAAAGGAGGAGCTGGGGATGGAGGAGGGTAATTTGCTCCCGAGCAAGTGATAAATCTGCTGAATAATACTGAAAAGACCTTATATAGGAATTCCGTGATGGGCGTTGTATTCCTATAGGTAGACGTGGATCAGCTGAGAGTCAGCCGATGCAAACTTGACTCACGTGACCTGCCAGAACTAACGCTATGCTTGATTTGCTCACATGACCCAAATAATTTAACGAATCAAAATTATTTTGGTAAAATTTTGTGAAATGGGTGTCTAGATGATGCATGCCATAATTTCACGTGAATTGAATAACCTAGAGGGAGTTGGGAAATTCTATATGGCAATTCATTATAATTGGCATATTATAATTAATAGTCCAATTAAATTATGCTATTATTGGGCCAACTAGTGTCGCTTTGTGTAGTGGGTGGGATTTGGGACCAATTATTGAATGATTGTTTACAAGCAGGTTTCCCAAAAACGTCTACTGACACTTTTTGTAAATTATTTCCAAGATATTAATTTGCAATTGTGATTTAATATATTGCAATTTTGATTTTATATCTCGCCATTCCGACTTTTTTCTCAGAACTGTTAGAAAAAAAGACTGAATTGTGAGATATAAATTTAGAGATATTAATATGGTGACTTGGGTTAATAACAATGCTGCGATGGAAAGAGGCCAGGTTGAGTCGCAAATTAAAGTTTAATTGACTTTAGGGCAATAATGTTTAATTACACAGTGCACATCATTTTTTTACATCAATTTTTTACAGGGGATTTTTTTTTCGTAATTACAAGAGGTAAAAAGAACATGAAAAGTGATCATTTTGTATTATTTGCAATTGCGACTTAATATATCGCAATTTTGAGTTTATATCTCACATTCAGACTTTTTTCTCAGAACTGCTAGAAAAAAAGACTGAATTGTGAAATATAAATTTAGAACTGCAAGTAAAATGTCAGAATTGTAAGAACTGTCACATAAAGAAGTATTTTAATGTTGAAAAAAATGACACACATTACCTTTAAACTGATCTGAGATCAGCACAGAAGAGCAAAGTCAACACAGATCTAAAAAGATGGCTATGTTTGTGTGATCCGATGACCTGATCTGATCTTTTGGACACTAAACTTCTGCAGAAGACCTGGAAGTATGTGTTTGTGTGTGAGTGATGGCGTGTTGAGATCACCTCTGCTAAAGCAAATGCAGTACAGATGTGTTGACTGGAATGGTGTGTGGATGTGTTTTTTACTTAGATTCCCCGTCTCTCATGATGATACCTCATGAGTCTTTTTTTATTCTTTCTCTTTCAGACCGACAGGCGGAGGGAAGTACTGTCTCGGAGAGAGGAAACGCTACAGATCGTGTAACACTGACGTGAGTTACAACTCAGTTTTTCTTTGTCTGTCAGCAGAATCATTTTGATTTTTTTTTTTTTTTACTTTAACAGCTTCTGTGACAATTAGAAACAACCAGTATTGTTTCTATTACAATTTAAAACATCTGTTTTTTATACTATATATATATATATATATATATATATATATACACTGAACAAAATTATTATAATTTTGTTCAGTATATATATATATATATATATATATAACAATTATTTTAAATATGTTTTAAAATTAGTGCTGTCAAAATTAACGCATTAATGCATGCAATTAATTTTTTCAGTTTTAATGTGTTAAAAATATTTAATGGTACAGGTGATGAGGGAGGTTCAGTTGAACAACAGTGAACTGCGGTCAGATGAGATGTCAGGCCATGTCAGTAAAAACGAACTTTCTGTCCCATCAGCCATTATAATGTGCTTGTAGTGCGTGCTCTCATTTTAAAATGCAAAAGAATCTACGAGCATGCAATGCTATAGTTGTGTCGTCAGGTAAGTCATGAAGTTACCAAAAAGGCGATTAAAACTGCCTTAAAACGGCATGCATGTATTTGTTATACAGTATATGAGTCAGATTTAAGAATATGTTTTTGAAATGCAGTGGTTTTCAAAACTGTCCTCGTCTGGAGCAGCCCTCATCTAAGTCTCCCTCATCTAACACACCCGATTCAACTCGTCAGCTCATTAGTGGAGACTTTAAGACCTGAAGAGGGTCAGAAAAGGTAAAGAGTTGTGAGAAAATACGATGCGTGTCAGATCCGTGTCATGTACAGCAGCAGCAGCTCTTAAAGCAGCCAAAATAACCTAATAACCAGCTGCTGTGATGTCTGTTAATCAAAGAACAAAAGAAAAGAGAGGAAATCAATAACTTTTGTAGCTTTAAGGATTCATTAGTATTTAATTTAGAATTTCGTGTTTGATAACTTTATTCAATTTCTGTATATTTCCTACTTGCTGAAGGGCACAAGTAGCTAAATATGACATTTATTATAATGGGTTTGTTTGAAGATTGTTTTAAGTTCACTTAAATTAGAAGTTGTTGTTTTTTAAAATCTAATAAAACATTTTTTTAATATTTTTTAATCGATTAACAGCACTTTTTAAAATGTAATTTACTCAGTGTCACATGATCTTTCAGAAATCATTCTAATACAGTATGTTGATTTTGTGCTTAAGAAACATTTCTTATTATTATTAGGGCTGTCAGTCGATTAAAATTTTTAATCTAAATAATTACACAATGTGGTGATTAATCAATCTAATTAATCACACATCAAATTTGGCTGAGAAATGACCCACAAAAGATAATTTACAGCCATTATTGTGTTACATGAGAAAAGCATGAAATCACAAAAAGTAGCTTTAGAAATGTTTATTTTTTTAATTTTAAATTTTTGGGTGAACTATCTATACATTTAATATTTTTTTATTATTAATAGGGATTTTTTATTTTCAGATTTTTTTATGAATATATATTACATTATTTATTAATGAAATGGTACTCTAAATAAGAAACTAAAACTGCCAGTAGATGGCATTAAAAGTCTTAATGAGTAAGTCATTAAGTCATTCATTCATTCAATTTGTTCAAACTGCCGATTGATTCAGGAATGAAGTAAATGGCTCTCTTTATGAATGCGCCATTGAATTATTGGTTCACACAATTCATTCAAAATGCAGATTTATTCAGAAATTGTGTGTTGCTTGGAGATGCACAACAGTTCTGCTGTGGCTTTAATAGATAATATTTGCGCTGGCAAAACTGAGCAAAAACAGACAATATTGTGTCTAAAATAAAACACAATATTAAGTTCAGATTTATTGAACTATTGTATAAAATCATTATCACATTTGCACTCGTGCTGTTTGGGACACAAACATCACTCATGTGACACTGCACTCGGTGCTCGTGTGATATTCCTTAACTCTATCATTTAATATAAATATGAGACAAAAACTCATACAGCAGCCTTTTTTCCCCGACATATTGAATTTTAGGGGCACATAACTGCAATTCTATAGGCTCCGTCACACAGTGAGTTGTTGTCCTGAATCATGTTCGTCACCAATCAGCTGTATCCACATTATTTTTCCTGTAAGAGGAAAAATAAGTAAATATGTAATTTGTAAATTTAATGTGTCTGGCATCCGGTCTCATCAGCTTCCAGCTATTTTTAGCTGTACAATACAGCTCGCTTTGCTGCTTGATATTGCAGACTGGTGTGTCTTACCATATTATTTTAATTTATTATCTTAATTATGAACACTCTGGTTTGTAGTACAAACAGTTTTACCATTTATGGTTTCTGTTATCACAAAGCACAAACTACTCTGAAACTGGCAAGAAAATATTGTCCATTAAAACTGAGAAGAACGAGACGTGTAAGAGATGTCACACAGAAGACGAGAAGAAATTCGAAGGAGTTGAGTAGTTGAGAATGGAGTAAAGGTGCACCGGTCAACCATATCAAGAGCTCTGCATAACATCGTCCTGTGTGCGATTGTGGTATAAAAATAGCCATTACTTAAAATGAACCTTGTGCAACCATGTCTGGAGTTTGCCAGAGAGTATTATATCAACCAATGGAGAAAAAGATCATGTGGTGAAATGAGACCAGCAGAACTTTTTAGCCAAAATTAAATGTAATATGTCTGGCTCTAGTGCCCAAATAACACTGGCCACCTCCCAAAAAAAAAAACATCTATACATCTACACTTAGAGTATTAAAAAAATTGTTATTTTTTTAAGAACTGTTCACTCGCATGTTCTTCTGGGAACCCAAAATGTTTCTTCTATGGCATCGCTGTGAAAACCCCCTTTTGGAAACTTTATTTTTAAGAGTGTATGGTGAGGTACTGGTAGCAGCATCATGCTGTGGGACCTTTCATTAAAAAGTGACAGTAGGGAATGTGTGACACTATTTAATATTGTTCAGTGTAGGATAAAATAAAAGTCTTATAAATACTCTATAAGATAATTTGGTAAAAATGAGAGTACCATCTGAATGCTTTTTCAATGGTTAATTCGCCGCCAATTATTTGATTGTTTGATCGCAGGCTTGTCCAGCAGGATCGCGTGACTTTAGGGAGAAGCAGTGTGCCGATTTTGACAACATGCCTTTCCGTGGGAAGTACTACAACTGGAAGCAGTACACTGGAGGTAGGTTCCCAGCCCAACACCCAGAGCGATGGGCTACAGAGGGAGCCGCTCTCTCCCACAGCCTTCCCAAAGTCTGGGCTTCAGTGACAGTGTACATACCGGCTTGCTTTGTGTACCCTGCTAACACCAACACTGTGAAAGTCTCTTTGATGGGCTGAACATTTTTCATATTCCAGCTAGAACACCATCTATTGCTAGTCTGTATGTGTGTGTGTGTGTGTGTGTGTGCATGTTTATGTGGTTTATGAAGACACAAATTTGTATAACCATTCACAGAAAACGGCTTACTTCCACGTTGAAAAAAAAGGTGGATAGGTGTGTTCGAGTTGAATCAGTGCTACACAGACCGATTGTTGTATGACATCAAAATACCACGAGAGCTATAGAGAGCAGATGCTCTGCATGCTTTAGAATCGCCCTCGCGGTTTTTTGATGTCATACACCGATCGATCTGCGCAGCGCTGCTTAAAGTCGAGCACACATTATGAAATGTAAGATGACGTATGTGGGGCAGCGTAAGTGCGATAATTGCATAAAATTTTTTTAATGCATTGTTTTTTTTCCTTAACGAATTGATTAGATTATCACATTAAATCAACAGCCCTAATTATTCACAATGTTGAAAACAGCTGTCCTGCTTAATATAATATGACATAATTTATTTGAAATAGAAATATTTTGTAACAATGTAAAAGTCTTAGCTGTACAACCCATAAACTGTTGTTTTTAAAAAAATGGATCACGGGGAGCAAAAATAAAAAAAAAATTAAATTTTCCCTCTCCATCTATTTCTAGGTGTCCTTTATCTTCTTGTTTTTATTTTGTTTTAGTGCTTATGTGTGTTAGCTTTCTATATTCTAATCAATCCCACAGACTTCCTGTTTCAAAGGAAATACATCACCACAGGACTTTATGGGGTCTTTAAGGTCAAAATTGAGCTTGTTAGGCAGCCTTTCTACCACAAATCTTAAAAAATAACAACTCTGGAAAACAAACAGCACCCCCAAGCACAGAAAATGAACGTGTGTTGTCCAACACAAATGTGTTGTGGATATGGACTATTGGTGACATCCGAACAGATTCTGGGGGCTTTCGACAGCAGCCCGGCGCTGGTTCTGCGCTTATAAAACAGCGACCCCATCACAGATATAATGTAATTAGTTCTTTGACCTTCTGGAATCCAAACGAAGCTTTTGAAGTGAACAACCAAGGGTTGAAGACCACTCTCTGGCGTGTTTATGTGGGGCATTCCAAGGTCTGGATTTATTATGGCTGTGGCTTTGAAATTATTAAGTCATTGAGGATACGGCCCCCCTGTGGCTCTGGTTCCAGCCGCGGCCATTGTTCAGTACCAAGCAAAGGTCTGCTATCATTTGTTCTACTTCTCAAAACAATGAGCTAATCTGCACCCCTTCGCTCACTGCTGACTCCATGATCCGCCCGTTTACATGGTGACTAGGGTTAATAACAATGCTGACATGGAAAGAGGCCACGTCGAGTCGCATATTAAAGTTTAATTGGATTTAGGGCAATAATGTTTAATTACACATTGAGAGGTCATTACACAATGCACTTCATTTTTAACATCAATTTTTCAGAGAAGGGATTTTTCTTTTAATTACAAGAGGTAATGCAATGTTCTACCCAAAAATGACAATTCACTCATCATTTACTCATGGTCATGTCATTCTAAACCTGTATGACTTTCTTCTGTGGAAAGTGTTTTTTTTTTTTCAGTCTGTTGTTTTAGGCCCCACTGACTTTCATTGTATGGACAAAAACAGTTCAAAATATCTTCATTTGTGTTCCACAGAAGAAAGTAATTCATACAGGTTTGTGTACATTTATTGCAACTAATTGTTAGTAATTTTTTTTATATATATAAAATGCATGAGTAATATCACACAAGCATAAATGCAATATTGCTTTAATATAATATATGTATTGTATAATTTCATATATATATATATATACAGTATATATATATGTTAGCATAATTATTTAAATATTTATTTATGTATTTATATTTTACTATATATACTATGTATATATAGTATGTATCATAATAATAATAATAATAAATGTAAGGATACGGCCCCCCTGTGGCTCTGGTTCCAGCCGCGGCCATTGTTCAGTACCAAGCAAAGGTCTGCTATCATTTGTTCTACTTCTCAAAACAATGAGCTAATCTGCACCCCTTCGCTCACTGCTGACTCCATGATCCGCCCGTTTACATGGTGACTAGGGTTAATAACAATGCTGACATGGAAAGAGGCCACGTCGAGTCGCATATTAAAGTTTAATTGGATTTAGGGCAATAATGTTTAATTACACATTGAGAGGTCATTACACAATGCACTTCATTTTTAACATCAATTTTTCAGAGAAGGGATTTTTCTTTTAATTACAAGAGGCAAAAAGACCATGCAAAGTGATCGTTTGAATACACAAATGAGTCAATTCAGTCAGAAATATGTTTTACATTTTTATTTATTATTATTTTACTTTTATTACCCATTCCCTAGTAAGTTTTTTTTGTTTACTTCTTTAATAAAATCTAAATATATATTTATATATATA
>NW_015539870.1:2275600-2298924 GCF_001515605.1 Sinocyclocheilus anshuiensis
AATCATTAATAAAATAATTTTTTTAAATAATAAATATATATTTTATATATATAAAATGCATGAGTAATATCACACAAGCATAAATGCAATATTGCTTTAATATAATATATGTATTGTATAATTTCATATATATATATATATACAGTATATATATATGTTAGCATAATTATTTAAATATTTATTTATGTATTTATATTTTACTATATATACTATGTATATATAGTATGTATCATAATAATAATAATAATAATAAATGTATATATGACAGCATGATAAATTATTTGAATACTTTTTTTAAAATGATTATTTAATCAAATGTATTATTTATTAATATATATCATTTGGGAACTCAGAAAATAATTGTGATTTGTGTACTTTTTTGACATATAATTAAATTAAATTAATAACAGTTAAAATCAAACCCTACCACCACTGTTCGACCTTTGACACCTTTGTGGTTTCATTGAGTCTTTCTCTGATGCATTTTCAGACTGTTTTAACAAAAAAACCCAGAGGGAAGGGTGCATTTCTTGTTTACAACAAAATGGCCCAAACCCAATAAACAAAGAAAAAGAGAATCTTCAAGAGATCGAGAAGCATTTCCAAAACATTCTGACAGGAAGTTCACAATCGACTCAATCATCTCCTTATCTCGCTGCCCTGTAATAAGCATTATCATTACCAATTGTTTGGCTCTTAAAACTCATTTTGGAGGTGAACTTCGCTTGTAAAGTCTGCGATAACCTTTGTGGATGTCTCCATGATTTTTGTTGGCAGCTCTGTTAATCTCTCCCCGTGTCTTTGCAGTAATGATGTCAGGCAAAACGTTCAGATTCCACTATGAGTAATGCCTCTCTTGTGCTCGAGTGCTTTGACTGGATTGTTAATATCAACAAAGGCATAAAAGAAAACTGTGGGCCCTGCCTGAGAGCCCTGGCTTGAGATAATTGCAAGAAAAGCAGCCTGCGAATCACTTATCAATGCACTGGTGAGGCGAGAGATTGACTCTGTTATTCCGTATGGATTTTCAGTTTATCGTATGACATAAATCGTGGCCGCCTCTTTGACACTGTATGGCCGCGAAGGAGTTCTTGAGGACCTTGGGACCCACCGATAACCTGATAAAAGGTCCACTGGTGTTTAAGAGAGTGACATCAGCTGTTTGACGATAAACTCGCTGTGTTTCTCAGGTGGAGTGAAACCATGTGCGTTGAACTGTCTGGCTGAGGGCTACAACTTCTACACCGAACGCTCGCCCGCTGTCATCGACGGCACGCGCTGCCAGGCAGACTCGCTGGACATATGCATCAATGGAGAGTGCAAGGTGAGTCTACAGCCCAAATCTCACTTGCAGTGCCTGAAGAAAGTCATTTTTTACTGAGAATTTACTGTAGTAAGTAGCATGCCATTTTATAGTACTTAGGCTGCATCCCGATTTCCAAATGCATTGAACTTACTAAAGACATGAGTGAGGTACAGCAGTTTTGAGACATGAATTACATCTTGATATCTTACACACCTTTGTTATATACTGTTTGGCAAGTTAGCATTAGCATCTAGCTAAAGTTCTTGCATATTATTACCTAAAAATCTATGAAATGTGTTGTAGATTTAGCATTTTAGCAACTGAAAAAAATCAAAAGAGAATGGAGACAAACTCTACTGTTGTGCAAGGGATTGTGGGATAAGTGGCATTGACTTATCTCAGACATAAGAATGATTGTTTTGCATTTTTAATCCAGTCTTGACAGTTCAATAGTTCAATCAAATAATTTCTTGTTAGAAACTAGAAAGAAGCATTCTTGTGACTCAAACAGTAGCACATGGCGCTACCAATGCCAGTGTCATGGTTTGATTCCCAGTGAATGCAGGAATTGATCAAATATATACTAGTCATTTTTTATACAAGCATCTGCCAAATCCATAAATGTAAATGTAGTTAATGTGTTACTTAGATATTATTTGTGGTTCATCTGTCATGTTTGAAATGTAAGGTTAAATATGCATCCAGCACAGTATAAATCTTCAAATTTAGTATTCTGAGTATAATATCCATACTGCGCAGCATATATATTATATATTTAAAAAATATGGTATGGGATGCACTAATCCTAATCTAGCATACTTTATAGAATGCAGCCACAATTTTCAGAAATGTGCAGAGTGGCTTGTTTCTAGTATATTTTATAGATTTCTATTTTTATGTGGCCCTTGTGGTCTAAAATGTTGCATTATCTTTGTTTATCAGACACTAACGGTCTCAGACGGACAGTCTACAGAACATAGCCAATCACTAACACAGAACAATGAAGCCTAAATAAAGGCTGGTGGTGAGGAGGGTTCACTTCTTATCAGGACAGTACAGTTTGGAATCAAATTGTGTTTTCCCAAGTTAGTTAGAAAGGCGGGTGAGCCACTCGAGAGTGATATTTAATTCACTTACAATATCATTTGTATAACAAACCAAATTGACGCAATAGTGCAACACTTTGTTTATTTTAGGGCTAAAATGGATTTTGAACTGTTTTGAACTCTGAGATTTTGTCTGCAGTTTGGTATTTGTTAGTCTCACACATTGTTGTCCACATCCTTGATTTATGTGGTTTAAGATACTATTTTAATTTATCCCCAAGGTTTGCTCTTTGATCTGATCTGGAGCGATGAAATGCACACAATGTTCTTTTAAACTCAAAGGAATCAATCTGTGCTGCACCCAACAACCTCTCATTGCATTTTGGATGAGACCCTCAGTTTGATAATAATGCAAGTAAAGGCATGCACAGGGAATATCCAAAATAAAGTAAAACAGCAATCAATCTTATGTGTAGTCCAGTGATTCGCAGCTGGTCAGTCAAAACCAAAAAAATGGGTCACCTCTCTTTTCTGCAGCTAACCATATAACCATGCATAAAAATGGGAGGGAAAAAAAAGATGTAGGAATTACTGTGCTTTGAGTCAGTTTTTACTCAGAAATTGCTATTAAAAGAACATTGCTACATTGAACACATTGAATTAAACATGAAGTAATACTCCAGTAATCTTTATTTGCAAAATCGAGAAAAAAAAAAAATATATATACTGTATATATATATATACACACACACACACACACACACACAATATTGGCGGTAAACCAATATGGTACCAATTTAGCGCATATTGCCATTTTTGTACATCAAAGGTTGTGTCCAGTCAGACTCAATGGTATTTTGGCACAAATCCACCTGTAATTTGGTAGAAGCCAGTGAAGTTAGACAAATGCCAACATGGACAGGTTGCGTGACATGCCCTCATGAACAAAGCCACGCAAAATGAAAGAAAATTTGACACATGAATAAACATGGTTTGTGCTGACCACAATGTGTTTTGTGTGGTGAATTATTGGCTGCCGAGAGCATAAAACCAACAGAATTCAATTGACATTTAGAAACAAAACACTAGAAATATAAATACTGTTACTCATGCTTCTGCTATTGTTTATGCACTTACAAAAATGTCAATATTCATAATCAGCCTGTCATATCAAATGTATTTCAGTGTTTGATTTAAAGGACATTTTTATTTAATTTTGTACAATGCTGCAAATAATTTTGTTACTGTGTTGATGTCTAGTGTAAAATCATGGTCCTGAAGCAAAACCAGAACCATTCATCTTTCCATGTCATTTTCTGACTCAATACAGCTGTGTGAATGACATGTTTTTCTTTGAATCAGATAGTCGAGGTCTGAGAACGCCTCGACCATGTTCCCCTGCACTGAAACACCCTGCCTGTGTGTCTTTCCAGCATGTTGGCTGTGATAACATCCTGGGCTCGGCTGCCAAGGAGGACAGATGCCGTGTGTGCGGTGGGGACGGCAGTACGTGTGAGGTCACCGAAGGGCTGTTCAACGATTCACTGCCCAGAGGAGGTCAGGAGGCCACTGATTATACACTCATCGTAAATAACACATATTCAATATCTTAGTATTTCACCATCTCGTATTAACTATTATGCATTGCCATGAGAATGTGTTGGACAACCTACTAGGTCTATCGAGTTGGTAAGCAGGCGGTTGGTATAACACAGATATTGGAAGGTTTGATCACAGGCCGCATTGAACCTTGAACTGGAGAGTCCCTAATTGCCCCCATATACTTCAGGCCAAATCGAAAAACTGGTGTGGTGTGACATCAATCGAGCAAAATCAGGACTTTGAAACAGCTTGCCAAAGCAAACTTTGCGTAAAAAGTTCACTACAGCTGGTAAACAAGTTTGAACTACCATTGGTCCATGGCGATTACGCAATATAGGTTTGATCCGCCTTGACATGGAAATCTTTTCAGGATTTCTATTATAAGTGCATTTGCATTGCTATGACCATTCTCTGTAGATCCCACCTTCTTGCATGCCAGAATTGGCCAGACTGCTTTTCAGTCATTACTTCAACAAGTATGAAAACAATTGAAAAACAAAACCAAAATCTGGACATTTCAGGTAATTTACAAATCCTGTCTAGAGCATGTATGCGGAAAAAAAGGACGTATGGTCACCCTACTTTAATTTGATCTGTATAAAGTGTTATATAAATAAACGTGACGTGACTTGGTGCAAACATCCACATCGCTATGATTAGATGCTTTCTTAACTGCTGTTTTCTCACTACTGTATTTTGTCAGGGGTAATGCATTACAAGTAAAGCGAGTTATGTAATCAGATTACTTTTTCTTAAGTAACTAGTAAAGTAATGCATTACCTTTAAATTTACAACTAAATATCTGAGATACTTTTTTTAAATAAGCAGTGCAAGTCACTGATGCCTCTTCTGCCCCCGTCTTGAGAGAAATCTGGAGTGAGGTGCAGAGGCACTTACTTGGCCTAAGGCTTTTTAATTTCACTTTTAGTGTGAAATGGCCTTTACAGTTGCCAAAAATATAAATTTTGGGTTTATTAAAAGGTTAGTAAAAAACAAATAAGCAAGCCCAGCCCGGGTGACAAAAGTAATGCATTACTTTCTATAAAGAGTAACTAAGTAATGCAATTAGTTACTTTTTTATGCAGTAACGAAATATTGTAATGCATTACTTTTACACACTGGCGGCACATATTAACATATTTTGGCATCAGGGTGTTCACTAACCGTAAACTGCTGCTTACGTATATAGGGAACTTATTTTTACCCCTAAGTGAAGAACGAAAAAGAAATTTGTTTTAAGTGTATCTGGGTCTTAAGATGTCTTGTCACCACTGGGCTTTGAGTGTATATCTAGGGCAGTTGTCCATACAGTCATTGTCAATATTGCTTTGAATATCTGACATTTCTGAAGCTGTTCAAAAACATAAAATACAATGTGGCAAAATCCATAAGTCACTGCTGAGCTGTATGAAAGAAGAGGAGCACAACAACCCATCTCTCTCTTTAGAATCCCATTCCAGAGAGCGCGCTGCACACTTGCCAAACGCGACAAGTGTTTAATCGCTTTCCACTAGAGAAATCCCACTTGAAGAAAGCATAGCATAAGCGAGTGGAGGAATGCATTGTCTTTTTGGCAGTGGCGTCTGTCAGGGTGCCAACGGGGTGCTTTGGCCAAGCTCGACATTTTTCATGGAAATGCTGTGGGTTTTTTCATCAGACAACCAATGATAAAGTGTTTTTGGGTCAAGAAACAAGTTGTCAAAATAGAAGCGGTAACACAATATATGAGTATTAATTGCATCATCCAGTGAGAGAATCAATAAAACTTGTAATATTGCACAAGTTGTCGGGCCGCATCCAAAAGTATTCTCTGTAGTAAGGGACTGTTTTCTCCTTTTAAGGTATAGCTGGTAAATCATCTGAAACTTTAAGGGGGAGTGAAGGGTACGGTGTAGATTCTTCTCTTGTAATTAATTTGCTGTTGCTAAGTTAGTTAGGTTTTCTTTGAACACGCTTCTATTCTATATAGGATTCTATTCAAATTCTCCTTGTCTGAATATTTTACAAGAAACACTAGATGCAACTAATAAGAATCAGCCATAAAGGTTTAAAGAGGGGTTACAAATTAAGATTGCAAATTGAAAAAAAGGGTTACAAATTGCAAAAGTAAAAAAAATAAAAATAATTTCATCAACGGCAAAATGTTGGTTTTCTTTCTGGAATTACAGAGTTATGATTAGGAATCTGCAAAACTACACAGCTTTCATATACATACATATATATATATATAATATACACACTACCGCTCAAAAGTTTGGGTTCAGTAAGACTTGTAATGTTTTTTAAAGTCTCTTATGCCCGTCAAGGCTGCATTTATTTGATCAAAAATACAGAAAAAAACAGTAAACTTGCAAAATGTTATTACAATATAAAATAATGGTTTCTATTTTAATATACTTTAAAATATAATTTATTTCTGTGATGCAAAGCTGAATTTAGGAGCACAACAACCCATCTCTCTCTTTAGAATCCCATTCCAGAGAGCGCGCTGCACACTTGCCAAACGCGACAAGTGTTTAATCGCTTTCCACTAGAGAAATCCCACTTGAAGAAAGCATAGCATAAGCGAGTGGAGGAATGCATTGTCTTTTTGGCAGTGGCGTCTGTCAGGGTGCCAACGGGGTGCTTTGGCCAAGCTCGACATTTTTCATGGAAATGCTGTGGGTTTTTTCATCAGACAACCAATGATAAAGTGTTTTTGGGTCAAGAAACAAGTTGTCAAAATAGAAGCGGTAACACAATATATGAGTATTAATTGCATCATCCAGTGAGAGAATCAATAAAACTTGTAATATTGCACAAGTTGTCGGGCCGCATCCAAAAGTATTCTCTGTAGTAAGGGACTGTTTTCTCCTTTTAAGGTATAGCTGGTAAATCATCTGAAACTTTAAGGGGGAGTGAAGGGTACGGTGTAGATTCTTCTCTTGTAATTAATTTGCTGTTGCTAAGTTAGTTAGGTTTTCTTTGAACACGCTTCTATTCTATATAGGATTCTATTCAAATTCTCCTTGTCTGAATATTTTACAAGAAACACTAGATGCAACTAATAAGAATCAGCCATAAAGGTTTAAAGAGGGGTTACAAATTAAGATTGCAAATTGAAAAAAAGGGTTACAAATTGCAAAAGTAAAAAAAATAAAAATAATTTCATCAACGGCAAAATGTTGGTTTTCTTTCTGGAATTACAGAGTTATGATTAGGAATCTGCAAAACTACACAGCTTTCATATACATACATATATATATATATAATATACACACTACCGCTCAAAAGTTTGGGTTCAGTAAGACTTGTAATGTTTTTTAAAGTCTCTTATGCCCGTCAAGGCTGCATTTATTTGATCAAAAATACAGAAAAAAACAGTAAACTTGCAAAATGTTATTACAATATAAAATAATGGTTTCTATTTTAATATACTTTAAAATATAATTTATTTCTGTGATGCAAAGCTGAATTTTCATCAGCCATTACTCGCACTGATAATAAATCAGCATATTAGAATGATTTCTGAAGGATCATGTGACACTTTATACTGGAGTAATGGCTGATGGAAATTCAGCTTTGCATCACAGAAATAAATTATATTTTAAAGGATATTAAAATATAAACCATTATTTTATATTGTAATAACGTTTTGCAAGATGACTGTTTTTTTCTGTATTTTTTATCAAATAAATGCAGCCTTGCTGAGCATAAGAGACTTCTTTAAAAAACATTACAAGTCTTACTGAATCCAAACTTTTGAGCTGTAGTGTATATATCTATCTTGCAGTTATACACTCAAAAAACAATGTAAGAGTGTCGCCAAAAAAAGTCTCTGAATGTGGTGCTTTAAAGGAGATCAATTCAAAGACAAAACTTAAGAGAGAGATATACAGAGCAAACTCTCATAGCACGCTAATGCTAATTGAAGCACAGCATGCTAATTTAAGTGACACTAAAAATATAAAAACTAAATACATATGTTGGGTGGACTAGTTGATTAAGCGACCATCATTACCTAAATATAATGGCACTGTAGGTTTGCGGCACTCATGATGCAAAAAAAAATGCTGCTAAACAAAACATATAGTACATCTATGCATGCACATTTATGGACAACTGCAAAATAGTGCTGTTCTATGAGTAAAATTCAGGTTTTGCTTCATTTTGTACATTTTCTAAATCAAGTTTTACATTTCGTAGGTTATATGGAGATTGTCCAGATACCAAAAGGATCGGTTCATATTGAAATCAGGGAAGAGGCCGTGTCAAAGAACTACATTGGTGAGTGTTTGTATTTATCTTCTTGAAGCTTCATGAAGCCATACTGGGTACAAAAGTAGTGAAATGGTTTGTTTTAGGCTTTGTTGTGGCTGTAAATCTGGATCAATCTGACAGCCTTCCTCGCTCTCATGTCTTATATTTGTTCATTGCCTTGATTTTGCCTGTTGTCTTTTCCCAACCGCAAGCTGAGTAAAACCATCATGGTTCTCAGCCATGTAACTAATTAAAACAATCAAACAAGCGGGTCCAATTAAGTTGTTTTGAGTGCAAACATAAATATAGCTAGTGTGAATGACAGCTTGTTGGGTTTTGTTATCTATCATGTTGATGTGGAGGTTTTTCTCGCCGTTTGAAAGGAAGATAAGTTGTTGATGTTCTAGCACAGCGGTGGCCAATGTTAGCGCCAAAGGGCTTGCGAGCAACGTATTTAAGAAAATTGTAAAACACATTTTGTCTCCTTCAGACATTCACATGCATGCCACATTTGTCAAATATAAACATATGGCCCTGTTTAAAGTGAGAATTTTTTTAAATGGTCTTGAGATCCTTAATGTCTGACAAATATTTGGCTGATAATGATGTAGCATGCTTACAGAATTGGTTCATTTGATGTTTAACATCAGTCAGTTCTTTTCATTTCTAACTGAAACAACTGTCTTATCTTTCTGGTTGGTTTTGCCCCTTGTGTCATATAACTGATAGTTTGAGGGCATAAAATTCTATTCTTTTCAGTTATTTTGTTCCAAACCTGTATAACTTACTTTCTTCCATGGAACACAAAAGAAGGGTTTTTGAAGAACTTTTATACAACTCTTTCACGTATGGCGAATGCTTATGCATTCATATCAAAACATGCCATGTCACTTTCAGTTATGAGACTTGCAAGAACCAATTGCCGTTTGGTATCATCGATATCTAACCTGTCTGACACATCTTGACACACTATGTATAAAAATGTGAATCCTTTTTTTAGGTAATATTGGCTTAAATCTTAAAGTCTTTTCAGTCACTCATGTAAAAGTCATATTATTTTTATGTTGCTTTTTGTCCTTTTTGGAGCTAGTCACTACTTTCAAGCATGGAAAAGAGCAGTTTAAACATTCTGCTAAATTTCTCCTTTATTGTTCCATGGGGGGAAAACAATTATTTTCATTTTCATTTTATTTAATTCACAAAATGATAGTGGGCTAGTCTCGTGTAGCCAGACCTTCAGACTAATGGCAGAAGGTCTGGGAACCTTGGCCGCTTTGAATGGCCAAGGACCACCCAAGAGGCCACATGACTGACAGGTAACGCAACCAATCACGTTTCGTTTTGTGCTGCGTCATGTTTAGGGGCGTGGAAATGTCCCCACAATAAAAGACCGGTGTGTAAAACTCTTGGGCATTTTTAAAGAGTCTATGCCGTGAACATTAAATATTTCACACACTTTTGAAAATCCAACGCTTAGTTGATCCTGATAAGCGCTCATTATCACAGTTGTAAACACGACGACTTTCTTCTCCCATGAGGGGGTCTCCCGGAAATCCTGTATAATTCAACCAATCCAATGACAACTTCGAAACTCCTGAAGTGTTTCCAGTTTTGTGTGCCGTATGCATCAGACGTTCATCTAACTGTCCGTGGGCATGACTGGCGTGCAGGCTGAGACTAATCGTGTGCTACAATTTGGCTATTTTAGGTAGTTTAGCCAAATATTAGTACCAAGATAATATTTGTCTATTTGGAGCTGCCCAATTTGTAATAAAACATCCTAATCTTCAATGTGAGTGTTACCATTTGAAAGATTTATTAAAAGTACCATTCATTTCTTTGTTTGAAAAATACTTGGTGTACCTTTAAGAAAAATAAATGGTGTCTTTTTGAGCTGGAGTGAGTACAAGGATTGTTCTTCTACAATTTGGCCCCATCTGCATCAAGACAAGAGTGAATATTCTGAGGTGTGTTATGCTTTGAGGTGAGATCTTTGTTTTGACAACTGAGCAGTTACAGTATTTGTAAGGAAGGCAGACTTTCACCTGAACTTGGTAAGTTAGATCTACAAGCTGCACAGCGTCTGAAAGCGAGAGTGAAAATTGCCCTTGACATCAGGAAGCCTGAGCTCCTCTGTAAGATGATGCTCATCATGTTGATGAATGACAGCGATGACATCTCTCTCTCTGCTTGGCAGCATCTCGCTCGTGTCGGGTTATTAACTGGAGCTCTCGCTTGTCACAGCTTTGAAATCGGAGGGGGATGACTATTACATCAACGGAGCCTGGACCATCGACTGGCCCCGCAAATTTGACATCGCAGGAACAGCCTTCCACTACAAGAGGCCGACTGACGAACCCGAGTCGCTAGAAGCTCTAGGGGCCACCACTGAAAATTTGGTGGTTATGGTGAGTCGATCTTTATTTACTGTAAAGAATACAGTAGTGTGTTAGTAGTGCAAGTGTTTTAGAAGTATATGTAGGATATATGGCCTGGCAGGTCAATTACATGCTCAAAACTATGTGGGAAACCTGAGTTTGCATTTAATTTGTGTATGTCCCCTTCCTCTCTTCTACCTGTTTTTTCCTCTTACTTCACTTTCCTTTCAGCAAAAGTGACAAAAATAATTAGTAAATTAATTACATTTTTATGTAAAATACATTTTATGTCATGGTTAGTGTTTTTGAAAATGCATTCACATTGCACAGTTACTGTATTTGTATGACAATTTTGCTTGCTTGCTTGGAAAATTTTAAAATACATTTAACATCATTTAAAAGTACAGAATGCATTTTAAAAATGAATTAGTTTTACAAAATTGGACACAATTTACATTCTATCTACAACAAAAAATATGTGTTTTATTTGAAAATTAAATCTACAGTAACATTTACATTTACATTTAATCATTTAGCAGACGCTTTTATCCAAAGCGACGTACAAATGAGGACAATGGAAGCAATCAAAATCAACAAAAGAGCAATGATATGCAAGTGCTATAACAAGTCTCAGCTTAATGCAGTACACGTAGCAAGTTTTTTTTTTTAAATCATATAATAAATAAAAAGAAAACAGATAGAGCAAGCTAAAGTTTAATACTACAATTTAATTTAATACTACAAGCTACAGTTAAATACAATTTCAAAGTGGAATAGGTTTTTGCACAGCAATTCAGGTCTTTCCTTTGAATTATTGTCAGACTATAAAATCTCATATAGTCAAGGTGTCTTGTAGGAAAGTCACAGTAGTGATACTGTAGAGCAGGCTTGTGTTGTGAATGTGCAGTTTGAAACTGCTTGCCTCATTCTAAATAAAGTCCACATCTGTGTACAAACCTCACATGAACTCTGGCTAGCGGTTTCAGAGTTAACCGTTATATATGTTTGCACTAAAAACCTCTGTCTGTCCAAATGAGAGTGCTCATGTGCACATGTTTTAGCACGCGTGTGTGTGTTCATTCTGAAAAGCCCCGTCTCGGCAACCACAATGGCTTTCACCTGGACAAAAGTGCTGGAAATACCAGGCCTGGTCGCAGCGCCGCTGGAAAACATACAAGTGGCCAGTGCACCGCAAGCCATTCCATTGTGGCCCACACTGGTTAACATGGCTTTCCAATTTATAACACACACACACAATTACAACTCTCTGACTAAGTAATTCAGGAGTAAAGCTGATGTGATATGCTAAATATGTGCTCGTTGAAGCTGAACTGAGGTTGGGCTCATTCAAAAAAAAATCTCCTCTTCTTAATAATTTGATTGCTCTATTCCATGCATTTTTAAGACCTCGGTATTTGTCTTTCTGTCACCGATCCAAGACTAACTTCCTTTGCCGAAATCCTTGGTTAAGACCATGGAGTTCTATAATACCTGGAGAAATTCCAATTCATCTCAATGACAGTTGCCTGGTTGGCGCATCCAGCCTCGGATGTTTGCAACCTGCATCCATCTTTGCTCATTGACACATCAAATTTTTCTTCTTTGAGCCAGTCAGGAAGGGGAAATGACATCACGACAACACTGATTGGCTGATGCCACCAAAGAATGTGCACAGTCCCGCTATGAACTACTCTAAAATTCCTTCTACTATAATATACTGAAATATTTGTGTCCGTCAGTGTGCTGTTTGCCACAATTTGGGAACAAAACTAACCAGGTAGACCCTGAACTCTTCGGTAGACCCATTATATTAGCAACAGAAAAGTAACCTGCCATCCATTTTTAATGTTTCAGGTGCTACTACAGGAACAAAACCTGGGCATCCACTACAAGTTCAATGTGCCGATTCAGCGTATAGGAAGTGGGGACAATGAAATGGGCTTCTCCTGGCACCATCTGCCCTGGTCTGAGTGCTCTGCAACATGTGCAGGAGGTAAACCAATCAATCATTCACGTCCTTACTAAGAAAATTTGTTGTACCTACTGTTCATTAGCTGTTTCCATCTAAAGTTGCGAATTTAACTTGTGCTCAAAATTTAAATATTACACAAAACATTTGTAAATAAAGCACTGTTTCTATCCCATGTGTTCAAGTGAACAAAATCGCCACTTCCTGGGAAACTGGTGCAAAGTATTAGTAATAAAAATGAAAGTTGCTGCATCCGGGGATACTTGTGGCTCTGTTTTACTATGAAATAAATCAGGATTCCTAATGTTTGGGAACACAATCGTGTGAGACAGACATGGGAGGTGATTAATATACCAAATAATTTTGATGACGGACTTTGGCTCAGGCATTTCAAAATGATTAACATTTGATATGGTGTTTGATTACTTATCCAGTTATCCAATCACATGATCCGTTGAGGCAAAGTCACATGACTTTTTTTTATGTGCATCAAGGATTTTATTAGTTAAATGTTTCCATTGTAGTTTATGTGCATGTCTTCTTGTCAAAAAATTGAGCACACAAGTTTTTTATGCACACTTTTAAAATGTATGCGCATCCTGGTGTTGCACAAAACCGGTTTGAATGATTCATTATGAATTGAACTGATCTGCTTTGGACTACTTTGATACTTTCATGGTACTTTTATGATCTTTTTGAATCTTGAAAGCTCCATTTTGCTTTGCCATGTCTTGTTTGTGAAGCATATTGGACTGTAAATTCATGCTGGTGTTTTCAGCAGAGTCATCTTTTTTATTAGTAATAAAATCCAACAGAATGATAAAATGTGTATTTTATCTGACATAGGACTATAGGGTCCATCAATTTGTACTGCTAATGTACAAGTTATGCAGTGAAAGGCTTATTTCAACATCTGAATGTCGTAACCACATGTAAATGTGAGCCCTCACCTCAAATATGACCAGAGTGTTCAGGCTGCCCCGAAATAAATGGCTTTCTTACAACAATAAATAGTTTTCCTCTCTGCTTTTTTAAAGTATGGCCATTGAAAACATTCAAAATACGTGTTATATTTCACCAAAATATGCAAACATCGCAGGCTAGTCCACGGAGGGGTTTTCTACGGGCTCAGTGAACTCAACCTCATTTGTTGCTCAATTTACATTTTAGTTTATATGGAAATACCCCAGAGCAAGACTTATGTCATTTTTGAAATTTTGTGTTATTAATACAATTCACCGCTGTTCTGTTGGCAAGCCACACAGGGAGTGTTTAAACACCGAGTGAGCTGCCATAAAAATTCTGCAATATTCTTTTAAAAATGATTCGTGATTCACACCGCTACAGATGCTTGGGCTTGATTCCTGCTTTTCTACAAACTCCCATTAAATTTCAATGTTGCCGTCTTTTTATTTTGATCGTTATGTGCAACAACACTGATAACGGTCTTACATCATGAACTGATGTCATGAGATTTTATTTTTACCCCCTAGTTTGGTTTCAGCGAATCAAATCTCTTTTCTCGAAAGGGGTCATCACACTCCCACCGGAGTATTTCATTATTTCGGTTTCCCAGTCAAGAATGCCGTATTGGCAGCTATTAGATCCACCTCACAAGGTGGCCTTGTGCATTAGCCAATCTTGGAATAAACCATCTTAACTGGAGGCTAATGTCTTTCCTTATGGGCCCCAAAGAGCCCCTGCACCAATGGCTCCTAGTGCTGAGTATATAGCGTAGCGCACTACTCTGCCATTACTGTGGTAATGCTCACTTTTCACAACCAAGAGCCAAAGAAAAGATTGGCTTCTCTGTAAAAGTAATTCACTAAGACACTCACTTCAACCGAGGCATTTACACACCTAGATATAATACTGAGGGAAAAATAATATCGCCTCCGTGCCTCTATCCACACAGAGTGCTCTGTCAGCAAGTGGACCCCTAGAGAAGAGACAGAGAAGTAGTTTTACCTCAGGGATCGACGCCGACCACACTTGCACACGAGCTGCTGAAGTGTCGAAAACTATCTCCCAGCTGAAAGCGCGAGGCAGATGAATGAAGTGATGTTTTATTGTCTTTTTGCAGGCTCGCAGAAGCAGGAGGTGGTTTGTAAAAGACTGGACGACGGTTCAGTGGTCCAAAACAGCTACTGCGACCCGGACAGCAAACCGCCAGGGAACCAGCGACCTTGCAACACCGAGCCTTGTCCTCCGGAGTGAGTATGGCAAATTTGAGGTGTATTAGGGAAAAAAAAACACTCAGGAATCTCAAACTGAAATTTGTGATTCATATCAGGAACAAGGTAAAAATTAAAGTATAGTCTGTTTATAATTGTTACCACCACTGGAAAACAAGGCAAAAATACTGATTAGAATTAGAAAATACTGATTTATTTTTTTGCAATGTTCTCCTTCCAAATTACTGTAATTTAAAAAAAAATAATTCTCAATACTGTAATGAAGTATGAAGAATAATCCGGACATTTTTTTTTAATTTTTATTATTATTATACTTGTATCAATTAAATTCAGTATAATGAAAACTATCATCATACATACTTAAAATTGTACTTTATTATTACTTTTTGCATTATGGGAATGGCAATGAGATGTTTTTGCTTTACATCATATGTGAAACTGAAGATGTGACAAGTTTCCAGTGACAAGCAATCCTGTCCACATTGACAGCAAAAAATGCTGCACAAGAAGACACAGTTTCAACCAATCAGAAGTTATTTGATATACAGTTATGAGTAGCAGAGTTCTGAACAAATGATATTTCACAATAAGCAGGTCTACCCAGTGTGACGCCAAAGTAAAAGAAGCCAAATGATTATCAAAATGTCCTGTCACTTGTCATGGTCACGGCTGATTACGAGACTTAGATTTTCATGAAAAAGATTTATTGCATCACATCAAAGGAGACTGTGTTACAATACACTACTGAGAAATAGGGTTTAACTGTCAAGAAATTAATGTCACAGTGTAGAAAAAAATCTTAATTGTTATAAAAAACAGGCTTTATTTATTTATTTCATACAAAATTTAATTTTATCGATATAATTTTCCTTGAATTCTGAGGTAAAATATATCTAATTTCCTAAACATGTGGCTTATAATCAAGGTTTTGCTGTCTTTGCCAGCCTAGGATGATAAAATACAGAAATGTTATTCTGTTTTGATGAGCCTTATCAAAATAGTACATGGCTGCCCGGCAATAAAAAGCACAAAGGGCCACAACCCGTAATGTTTCATTTGTCTTCATAGCACCCCGGCCATAAAGAGCCTCTTTGAAGACAACTTAAAAACTAAGCAACATGATTTATTTCTTCATATGTTGCCTATTTTCATTTGGACTTTGGTGCCAAAATCCTAAAGGCATCCAAAAAAAAGTATGAGTGATCACCTGCGTTTAATTGTATTGGCAAGCAGAGTTTATGAACCCTCAAGGGACAATATCCATAAACGTGTGGAGTATGCATGTGTGCGGCGGCTCATTTTCAATGGGGCGAGCAGCTGAGCAAAGTTCACTTGTGTCTGCAAATTTTAAATTGGAAGGAGGAATTAAATGGTTTTGGCCTCTGCGCTCCTGCATCTTGCCAGTGGAGGGTTTAGTGAACCTGAACCCCAAGATGGGCATCGCTAATAACATCATCTAAAATCTATTTCCATCTCCACCTGATGTCAGAGGAATGCAATCTCTGGCCCAGAAAGGGTCATAATGGTCATTCGAGAACACCCTGTTGTTTTGGGGGAGGCAATTTCTCTCTAATGATCTTGCAGATAATGACAGATTTTATTTCGTTAATAATTTATGTCCAACTTTAATTTTATTTTACTTGTAGTGTTTCATAAGAACCGTCATCCATTTCTTTATCAGAGCATCGCCAAGAGAATGCAAACGAACCGCACAAAACTTAATTCAGCCGTACCAAATGATAAAAGTCAGACATTTATATAAAAATGCCTATCTTCCACAGCCCAGCTAAAAGCATAGAACTAATTTTGCCAAAAAAGAAGACAAATTGAACGCAAATTTGGAATTGTTGTTGCCATTGTGTGGAGTTCTTAACCTGTTGAACATTAACAATGTGTACAATAATGGCCAAAAGTTTTGGCAGTGACATAAATTTTGTGTTTTGCAAAGTTTGCTGCTTCAGTATTTGTAGATTATTTTCCCACATGTTTCGATGGTATACTGAAAAACAATGATAAGCATATCATAAGTTTTAAAGGCTTTTATTGGCAAAAAATATGAGTCAATATTTACAGTGATGACCCTTGTTCTTCATAACCTCTGCAATTCGCTCTGACATGCTGGATATTAGCTTCTGGGACAAATCCTGACTGATGGCGATCCATTCTTGCCTTATTAGTTCTCGGAGTTGATCACAATTTGTGGGCTTCTGCTTGTCCACTCGCCTTTTGAGGACTGACCACAGGTTCTCTATGAGATTGAGATCCGGGGAGTTGCCTGGCCACGGATCCAAAGTTTCAATGTAATGATTTTCGAGACACATCTTTATCACTCTTGCTTTGTGACATGGTGCTCCATCATGCTGGAAAATGCATGGATCATCACCAAACTGCTCAAGGATTGTTGGAAGAAGTGGCTCTTGCAGGACGTTTTGATACCATTCTTTATTCATGGCAGTGTTTTTGGGCAACAAGAACACAATGATTGGAAGTGCTTCTTCCCACCTTTTATAGCAATCAGTCTGCTCTTACAATCTAATTAGTATGATAGTGATTAACCTGACTAGTACTCATTCACACTTTCACATGTGCTGCTGATATGATTAGTCAATTAATGTTAGCTGGTCATTTTGTGTCAGGATCAAAAAACAGTGAAATTAGTTTTTTTGTGAAAAGTTCATTTTTTGGCTAATGAAGCTTTTAGCAAATTATTTAAAATGCATCTGATCCCTCTACACAATAATCTAGAAACAATGTGAATGAACACCACAACAGCTTAAGCAGCAAACTTTGCAAAACACAAAATTTATGTCACTGCCAAAACTTTTGGCCATGACTATATTTACAGGGTCCAAAATCTAAACGAGAGTACAAATATGGTTTTGGCGAGTAAATAAAATGGTGTTTCAGACCATTTATACCAGAAGTTTCTTTTCTCTGTAATTCCAGACCCCTATGTGGCAAGACATTCTTTGTGTTAAGCCCAAAATCAAATCAAAATCAAGATCTTGATGAAAAAAAAAACATGGGTGTAAATTTCAATGAATAATAAAAACTTCTCAACAGCAATTTTTGAAGGGGACACAAAGATGTTTTGCTTTAATTAAAGCCTTAAAATGGGGACTTTTTGCACTTACTTGGCATTTTGGTGCACTAAAAAATTATCTTATGTCCGTTTTTATTTTCTCTGTCATTTTATTTGTCCAACAACACAAAGTGATAGTTGTTTAAATATGAGTTAGGTTCATAGGTTCACCACACGGTCATATTATAATTATTAAATTATCTTGCGTCCTCCACATAGTATTGTGTTTGTATTGTTTTACTACTTACACAATTATTTTAAGTATATATCATTTTATACTACAGTTCTTTCTGGTTCTTAAATCTGATTGGCTGAGAGCCTTTTCCAGCTGTGTGTTATTCTAGTGATAACAGCATTCCAACCGTTTCACCATTTGTATCCCTCCACTTGCAGTATTTCTTACAGCGAGTGTCATGTCCAGCGGACTCCCAAATCCACTATAATTTTATAAATAATACTGTTTTTGTGTCATGGAATGTAGTTTTAAGAGTTTTTTAGGCGAGAATGTACTTGTTTAAACTTCAAATATGCGGTTTGTTAATAAAGATAACGTCTTACTTGAAAATTTGCTTCAACGTTTTCGGAGATGTGAGCTCCAGGGTGTCAGTGGCCGTTCAGCGCTCATGAACCCGCCGAGAGCAGCCTCACCTCGGCCAGATCTTTTGGAATTTGCAGCTGGCTCTGATGTCTCTATAGTGGTTAAACATGAGATATAATTCGTTTTGGTTAAATCTAACGGGTAATCTTTGGTCTCTTTAATCTATTATTTGTTCCAGAGCAAATAGTTTTGGCTGAGGGCAAAATCTCATCACGTTATATTTTATGTAACTTCAATGCTGTATATCAGAGTGCTGCCTTTGTACATTTGACTGAATTACCTAGCAGCTTTTATGATGGAAATTGTTCTTTATTAAATATTATTAAATAAATTATATTTTATATAAATCATAGTAGTATGTAATAATAGTATTATTTAGTATTGAGAAATGTTGTGTGTGTACGTGATGGTGATTTTAGTTATATTATTCCGCCATTAGATGAGTCAGCAGTAAATACTTTTATATTGAAAGAGACTGAAACAGGGTCGTAAAAAAGGAAGTTATTTTTACTTTCAACAACACCTTGTAAGACGCAGCCAACAAATGCAGTGAGCAGCGCTGTCATCGGAAATCATCCTTATCAGATGGAAGGATAATACGACAAAAATATCGCTTTCCTCAGCGGACATTCAAACTAATGTTTTATTGTGAATATGAGATTGAGCTGAAGAATGAATGCTGTATCAGATGCAGGTAATCACACTCACTCAGTCCATCTCTCTCTTATAATACTCGACTCTATATAATACAGTACAGTGAGCTTTTAATACGGTGATACAATAAGCTTTCAATGAAGCAACTCAACGTTCCTTCGTTATTAAAGTTCTAATGACGTTTTCGAATTAGTAACGGGGCTTGAGCTCAGCTGTTAAACTGTCAAACTGAGATTTGAATCCGTGGTGGAAGGAAGTAGTTCCACACAAATGAGGGTTTTTAAAGACACTTGTTGTTTTTGGTCTCTTTTTTTTATTTACACTCTTGTGCCATCAAACTGTTGTATAAAAGCAATATCACACTCGTAGCAGTGCAATATGGCTATATATCAGCATGCTGTGATTACCTACTGCCATATCACAGCCGTTCTGATATGCAGCCTTATCGCACTGCTACGAGTGTGATAAAAACACAGCATGGTTTTTAATGGTATTTATTGGGGGGTGCTGAACATATATTTTGATGAAAAGTTTGGGGTCAGAAATATCATCAAGGATTCATTTATTTGATCAAAAAACAGTAAAACTGTAATATTGTGAAATGTTATTACAATTTAAAATAACTGTTTTCTATTTAAATATATTTTAAAATGTAATTTATTCCTGTAAAGCAAATCTGAATTTTCAGCATCAGTCTACTCAACAGTGTCACATGATCCTTCAGAAATCATTCTAATATGCTGATTCGCTGCTCAAGACATTTTTTTTATTATCACTTGAAAACCGCTGTGCTGCTTCATATTTTTGTGGAAACCATGATCATTTTTTTCAGGATTCGTTGATGAAAAGAAAGATCAAAAGAACAGCATTTATTTGACATTTCTTTTAAAAAAGCCTAAAATCTCACTTACCCCAAACTTTTTTACAGTATATGCTATACATGTAAAAATATATTTTGATGAAATCTACAGTTCAATGGTTGTTAGTAATATTTATGGACTGAGAATTTCCATTTTCCGTTTACTTGTGTTTCAGGTGGTTTATCGGTGACTGGTCAGAATGTGGGAAAACCTGTGACGGAGGCATCCGAACACGCACTGTTTTGTGTATCCGTAAAATCGGACCCACTGAGGAGGAGACCCTGGAGGACAGCCACTGTCTGACCCATCGGCCAATAGAACAAGAGTCCTGCAACAATCAGTCCTGCCCGCCCCAGTGGGTGATGCTGGACTGGTCTGAGGTGACTTGATGTGTTCTTCATGTATCTGTATCGTCTAGAATGCCTGCCAATCTTTTAGTTTTAATATTATTGTGTTTTTGTTTACAGTGCACCCCAAAGTGTGGCCCTGGCTTCAAGCACCGCATTGTTCTGTGTAAAAGTAGCGACCTGACCAAAACCTTCCCACCAGCCCTCTGTTCTGACCAAAACAAACCTCCAGTCCGTATTCGCTGCAGCTTAGGACGCTGTCCGCCGCCACGCTGGATCCCTGGAGAATGGGGACAGGTAATACAAGTTCACTCATCTCATCCACAGTCATTCATCCTGATGAGGACAGTTTAATTGAACAAGAACTTAAAATATCCCAAAAGGTGCCATGAAATCAGAATGGTTTGCTTTTAGCCTGTTTCTGTTAACTTTGAATTCATCTATATGCTATGAGTCGATCTATATGCAGTCTTTCGTTTCCAGAAAAAGGGATCAAATATATTAATGACTCTTCTTTAACTCATGGACTTAAACATTTTGTCCAATAAACTGCAAGAATGAGACTTCACCATTGAAACACAAATGAAGATCTTTTGAATGAAACCTGAGACATTTCTGTCCCTTCCACTATAACTCTTAAGCTTCAGAAAGTACATCAAGAGATTGTAAAAGAAATCCATATGAAACAATCTGTTTAATTCAAGTCGTCTGAGGAGATACGATCATTTTATATTATGAACAAATTTCAGAGCACATCAATTATGGTAAATGGAAGCTCGATGGTACGTTTGTTTCTAAGATAAACTTAGATCTTATAGAGTTTGGAATGACATGAGAGTGACACTAAAATTGCCATTAAAACTTGCGTTGCCTCTGAAACTAATTTTCTGATATAAACCAAGCCCTCTTATTTTTCGGCCCCTCCCCTCCAATCATCTGGTAGCATTCTGATTTGTAACGCTCACTTTTACGATCTAATCATTTGAATAGAGTGCATTAGTGCCTGCCAACTTTTTCAGCACTGTTGGTTCCGGAAGTATTTTTTCCATTAATTTTTCCTATAGGAATTAAAAAAATTCTTCATTAAAGCGTTATAAGCCATGAACCAAACCAACCAGCTATGAGGTGAATCACAACATTACCAACTTTTATTTGAAACAAAAAATGGACGAAAAGGCAAAGGTACAAGACTGTGTACTCAACGGCTATAGTGAGGGAAAGAACTACAATCCCATGAACCATTGCAAATGACAAATTAAAAATTATGGAGAAATATAAAACTATCCAAGTTGTTGACTGTGTATATAGAAAACAATATAATATATAACAATATATTATTACATTATTATTATTACAGTATATATTACAATATATATTCAAATATTTAAGTATTTTGAGAGTGTGGGGAGACTGACTCGATTGTCATTTGCTGTGCTTCATGCTAGTGGGCAGAGCTAAGCACTTGTTTGGCGCAATTTGCTTGCTGCTACTCTCAGATTGGTGGAATTTTCTGTACAGTATCATGGGTAATGTAGTTTTGATTCCACTATTAAACACAATTATTTAAAAGATAAGTTAAAATAATGAAAACTACTGGCTTCAACAAAAGTGTAAACCACCAAAAGCATATACCATCGATTAAGTTCACAGTAGGTCTTGTCCTTAAAGGTTTATAAATTACTGTAAAAAAAAAAAAAATCTGTTTCCGTATGGAGAAAATTAATGGCATTTTTACTTTCAGAACTTGACTGTTGCACTCTCAAGTAACATCCTACTTTTTTCTCTCATTGAATATTGCTTCACATAAAATTGGTTGTGAAAACAGTTCAAGTTGACTATAAACTACAAGCAAATTCAGGCTTGAATATAAATATTTCAGGTGTCGTTATGATTTAGAACAAATAAAGAAGTTTGTCTTTACAAATGCATTCCACAGCATTCCTGGTCCAAAAATGCAAAGGCTGAGTAAAGACTGTTTTAATACAGCATGAAAAAGACATGTGTTTAGTTGACGTCAATAGAATTTACACTCGCGTGATAAACTAGGGTCTCTGGAAAGCCAGTGACGTGTTTCCGTGAGTGACATCGAGTATAACAGCCCAAGAGTGTGTAAGTGATAGTAATATCATCCAGATTGTTTGAAGTTCATCTCTTCCGTAGACAAGGTTTTCTGTCAATGCCAAGAATATGTTTTAAAAAATAAAAAACATATCACTCTCAGACCGATCCAGTGGTTTCTCTCTTTAAAAAAATGGATACAATCAGAATAACTGTGGTGGCTTATAGTAAATCTTTTTAAAAATGCCACATAAATATGGACAGATAATATTCAATAAGAAAAAAAATAAAGGGCAGAATATGATCTTATCCATCAGGAATTTATTTATTTAAATGGAAAGTTGAAAAATAGAGTCCTGCAGTGTATTTTTGTAGACCAACCCAGATGTTTGCATTTTTCTTTGGTTCCCTCGACAAAAACCCAATATGATTTTTCCATTGGCTTTTGGATTTACTAGAGAAAATTAAATCTATAACCAACATAAGTTTATGATTCTTACACGTTTTGGTCATTGTGATAATCTTCAGCTATTATATTTTGAAGCTTAAATACAATCGCCAAAAGTAATTGTCCCCGGCAACCTCTGTAGTCCCATTTAGCCACTTGTTAGAAACGTCTCGGTTACTTGTGTAACCCTCGTTCCCTGAAGGAGGGAACGGAGACGTTACGTCAGTCGTGACTGACGAATTGGGATCTCGCCCGAGAGCCCAATCCCCTTCGAGTGTTAACTAAACAAGCCAATGACAGTTGGCATGCGTGTAAACGCACATCAGTTTTTCGCTGAGGAGCCGAGACTTGCGCCCCGGCCGTACAGCGGTGGTACAGCAACTGTGGCGACGGGACGTAACATCTCCGTTCCCTCCTTCAGGGAACGAGGGTTACTCAAGTAACCGAGACGTTCCCTTTCAGTCAGTCACGTTCGACGTTACGTCAGTCGTGACTGACGAATTGGGATCCGTATGGAAAACGCCACTATTGCTGACCCCCTC
>NW_015539870.1:2302637-2302889 GCF_001515605.1 Sinocyclocheilus anshuiensis
TGTGCTCTCACTCCGAGGGGGCATGGTAAACGTTGGGCCTGGTATGCCAAGACTATAGCCTCCACTAACCAGTGGGCAAGTCTTTGTTTGGAGACAGCCTTTCCCTTCTGCTGTCCTCTGAAGCAGACAAAGAGCTGGTCTGAGTTCCTGAAGCTCCGCGTACGGTCCACGTAAATGCGCAAAGAGCGAACGGGACAGAGCAGAGCGATGGCTGGGTCTGCCTCCTCCCGGGGCAGCGCTTGCAAGTTCACC
>NW_015539870.1:2303322-2333251 GCF_001515605.1 Sinocyclocheilus anshuiensis
GCAATAGCGCGCTCGACTGGGGGGATGTCCACATACCCTTGGGCCGCCCCACCGTCGAGGGTGGTGAGGACGGAGGAGGCACCAAGTCTGTTTCGGGCAGAAAAAGGTGCCTTCCAAGACTTAGTAACCTCCTCATGCACTTCCGGGAAGAATGGAACCGGAGGTGGCTGCCAACGCCCGGCCTGCGCCCCCCGGAACCAATCATCCAGCCTCGAGCGTTCGGGAGAAGAAGGAGGCCTCCAGTGCAGCCCGACACTCTCGGCGGCCCAGGAAAGCATAGCAGTCAGCTCTGGATCTGACTCGGGCAACGCCACTCTTCCTGACGGAGGCAGCGCAGCCGAATCCTCATCTCCAGAGCCTAGCTCGCCCTCCGATGCAGCGATCGACATCCTGTCATCTGCCTGCGGTCCGCACGAGATGCTGGGCCCCGCCCTGTCCGAGGAACCAGCAAACTCGTCCGGGAACCCCAGGCGGTGCGATGCGCTAGAGGAATGAGAGGCCCGCGGAGACGTACTCGACGGGGAAGCTCCCACCGTGATCCTCAGTTCTCCCTGACCATGAACCGAAGTAGCCCTCCGAAACCCGGAGGAGCTAGAACGGGGCATGGCAAGGGGGATACCCCCCCGTTTAATGAGGAAGCATCTAGACCGCAACACCACGATGGTCATGTTCCCACACTGAGAACATGACTCATCCATAAGCGCTGCTTCAGCGTGCTGCAAGCCCAAGCACGAGACACAGCGATCATGACCATCAGATGAAGCGAGGATGCGACCACATCCAGAAACGCACGAGCGGGAAGCCACCTTTAAAAAGACGCCCGTCGCTCGTGGAGCTCTTTTAGATATTTGCTCTTTTAGAAAAATGGAAACACTCTTTTAGAGAGAGCGCTGAAGCGCCCAGGGGAGGTCGCGGCGAGACCGCAGAATGGAAGCTGCAGCACGCCAAAGATGAGCAGCACTGAATGGCAACCCCCGCTGATGCACCGTAACACCAACGCTAGGCTGTTTCTTTGCAGACACTCGCGGAGATTCGTCCTAGTAGAAGGCTTGGCTCCGAAGCGAAAAACTGATGTGCGTTTGCACGCGCTCTCCTTTTATACCCGCGCTGCGGGGCGGGGTGCGCGTGGCGAAACACGCACGCCAACTGTCATTGACTTGTTTAGTTAACACTCTAAGGTGATTGGGCTCTCGGGCGAGATCCCAATTCGTCAGTCACGACTGACGTAACGTCGAACGTGACTGACTGAAAGGGAACCGCTTTTTTTCAAGACAAGTAAAACCTTTAAAAAAATCACAGTGGGGTATTACTAATGTATTTCATGTCATACAAAAAAATATGAAAATATCTTGAGATTGTGTTCATCACAGACCTTATTTCAGGCATATAACCCAAAACGCATTCAAAAAACCCATTGACTTCAGTAGTGTTAGAATGCAACTTGTTTCCGGGTTTTCGTCAATAAGACAAGGAATGCATATTAATATAATATGATAAATATAATATAATCAATATTGGCTTCAAATAAAGAAAAAGGTAAAACTTTACAATAAGGTTCATTAGTTAACAGTAGTTAACTGTATTAGTTAACATGAACTAAGCATGAACTATACTTCTACAGTATTTATTGATCTTAGTTAATGTTAATTTCAACATTTACTAATGCATTATTAAAATCAAAAGTTGTGCTTGTTAACATTCATTAATGCACTGTGAACTAACATGAACAAACAATGAATAACTGTATTTTCATTAACTAACATTAACAAAGATTACGAAATACTGTAACAAATGTACTGTTCATGGTTTGTTAATGTTAGTTAATACATTAGTTAATGTTAACAAATGACACCTTAATGTAAAGTGTTACCAAAAAAATAATTAAATTGTACACCACTTATAAGCAACAATTAAGGTTACAAGATCAACAATATGTTGATGATATGAAACATATATCAAACTAACAAAAGTCCAGATTTATCCGTCTAACTGAATGAAGCTACAACTACTGTAGTACAAGTTACGCCATCCCATGATTCCTGCATTGAACTAGGACTCTCATAATGGAGTGGCTGTTGAAGAAAGCCGTGGGCCAAAAGGTCGCTGGTTCAAATCCCACTTAAGGCCCTCACTGACATATCCCGTCTGTCAGGGGCTCGCGCTCTAATAAAGTCTGTTTAATTTGAAGGAGATGAAATGGGAAGGCTGCTGGAAACTCATCTGAGATGTTCGCACTCCCCGTCCCGTGAGGGGTCCTTCACTGTGGGTCTTACACGTGTTTATGACTAAATCCACATCAGATCCATGTCTTGGCATGCGACGTCAGTGTTTCTGTGGCATTCACACTAGGCGCAATACAGCAGAGTGACTAATGAGCGAAATTTGTGTATTGTATTGGGTTGCTAAGCAACTCTTGATTTTCCATTGAATCACTGAGCTACACCATGGTAGGAGACTACTGGAATACATCTCAGTTTCGTTTCAGACAGTCGCAATTTACTCCCTCCAGCAATGTCGAGACCTCTAATGTAGAACAGCTGACAGTAGTCAGAGATTCAATTAAACTATTACAATGACATTCCGCAAGTAGCTCTCGCTCCTTAGTTTTGAAGCACTGAGTTTGGCCCAGAATTCACAAGTGTGCCACAAACCGCCTGATACACACTGCACACAAACATGCCAAGAGCTGACTAAATTCACTTATACCAGTCTGACCAGTTGGCTTCTACACAATGGACTCTATGCACACTAAAATCTCAGTGCTACACGAGTTTCCGGTATTGTATTCACCCATAGCAAACTGTGGTAGTAGCACTCTTTCTGTCATATTTCTAATAACTGTCGATCACAACTAATTATAATAATAGCAACTATAGTAAATGTAACATTTTAGTACATTATATTAAAACATAAAATGTTAGTAAAGTTTTCTAAAACCTCTCAATATCTTTAGTGTGAAAGTGTATCATATCAATATTGCTTTGTCTTGTCGTAACTTCCTCAAGATTTTATTTTGTGCTTATTTTTTCCCATACACTTCACTGCAAGTTGCGGTGACCACTGAATGCCGCTAAATGCAGAAGCAATCATGTATAGAGTGCATTTATAGAAGTCCACATGTTTTTATGATTATAAGAAATAACCAGTTGCTAAATTTCCCTGCGGCTCTGGCATTCAGGAGAGAGAGTTTTGTTCGCCGATACTTGGTAGAAAGTAAAAGAGATATCCTTAAGCACACATTAATATTCCACTTTGTTTCAGAATTGCATTTGATTTCAGATTTGCTTGCCCCTAAATAATATGTAAAACAAATAAACCAACCATTGTTGGTCATGTTACAAATGGCTCAGATTAACCTCTTCCTGTTTAAGTCAATGGTTGTTGGCCACTGTTGTTGAAAGTTACTTTTAAAAGTAGTGCATTACATTGTGTTACTCCCTAAAAAAGTAACTAATTACGTTACTTAATAATTTTATGGAAAGTAATGTGTTATGTTACTTTTGCGTTACTTTTTCTCATCTGGCCTGGACTTGCTTGTTTGTTTTTAATATAAAAAGTTCTATTTTTGGCAAATGTAAAAGCCCTTTCACACCAAAAGTGAATAAGTCTCAGGCTGAGGGAAATGTAAATTCACGTCTGTACAGTCGAGGGCGCAGCTCAAACAAACCATGCAGCTGTGCTGCCATTCTGGATTGCATGAAGAATAGGACACAGGAGAAGAAAGTTCAACATTCTTCAGCAATAAAAAAGAATGAAACAAATGTTATCTAAAGTCATTTTTGTTTATTAGTATGGTTGAACGGGCTCATCGAAGGTCAGCAGCAAAGACATTGGTTAAAAAAACTGGGATTAAAGGGTCATGAAACCCTAGACTACTTTTTCTGAGATTTTAGCAGAGGTGTTTGTGTTTGTCACGCCCGGTTGCCTGCACCACTGTGAGGCTTTAGAGGGCGTTCCTGTTTTGTGTTCCTGCCTGTTCTGGTCATGGACTCCATTTCCCATCATGCTTTGTTTTCATTAGTGTCTACCTGGTTCAGCTGTGTTCCATTTCCTGTTTGGTCCTGTGTTTGTGTATATTAAGCCCTGGTCTGCTATTGTCGGTGTGAGTTGTTGATAAGTGTTACCTCCTTGTGGTTCCATCATGTATTTTGGATGCTTATTTCTGTGGATTATCATTAAAGGATCTTGAACTGCATTTGGACCTGCTGCCTGTTGCCTACTTGTGTTCTTTCATAACAGTGTTGCACATCATAGAAGACAAGGTTAACATCCGATAATTTTAACAGTTGGAGAAAACTGGTTAATTTTAAGCTTTTTTGCGCTATTTTTATCTTCCGGGTTTAAAATCTGCATTGTGTTGACGTCACAATTTGTGACGTGGCAATGGACTATAGTACATCGATGACGCTCGGTGTCTATTAAATTATTCATGAGACTGCGTGTTCTTATCCTATGAGAAGAGGCTTCGCTTAATTATTCACAACAGCATGTGCTGATTTGCTATGACAGACGCTTCAGACTGTGAGATGACATCGCGCATGTTAACTGAGAGAAACGTTGATGGATGGAAGAAGAGTGTTTGTTTTTGCTTTGTAATAAGAGTTCGGCACAAACGCGATTCATTCTCTTGGTGAGCATAACCGTTTTTACAGCTCTGTGACACAACCCGTCAAAAGGCTTATATAAACGCCACAGAATAAGCCTTAAAAGTTCTTAGAGGTGCAACAGCGCGTTCATATGTTTTCGATGCAGAGTGCAAATGGCTGTGCATTTATTTGTGTTTGAGGAGGGGAGACAGAGAGGGTTTTATTTGTTGAAGAGGGGAGACAGACAAACAACACACACAGCTTCGCGTTCAGACAGTTTCATTTCGCTCCCATCGAGTAAAAAAAAAAAAAAAAATTGTGTTTATTTAACACAAATAAATATTTGTGTTATTTAACATTTAATTATTACAGGTTTGTGTCATGTTCTGAGTTTGTATTTCACAGTTTTTATTCATTTTGAGAAATACTGAATTAGTTTTTTTGCAAGTGAGTAATAAATGCATGTTCACATTTAGTCTAGATATACAGTAAGCATCATGTTCACACAGTGCACACAACACCCGTGCATTTACTCCCGATTTCTCTTAACATGGGTACTGGAGAGCTGTCAGTCAATAAAAGGGAAAACAAAGTAACTGGCGTTACTTATTTGAAAAAGTACATAAAAAAGTAATGTGTAAAAAGTAACCTGATTACGTAACTCACGTTACTTGTAATGCATTACTCCCAACACTGTTCTTCACTAGAATAGGTCACAAAGTGGACAAGACTTTATGTCTGTAGACAAATGGGTTGAATATATTGTTCTTTATACAATTTTGGACCAGTTACCAAAGTCTAACTTAATTGACTCCTTGTGGCAAAGTGGCTTTAAATATATTAACCTTGCTTTTTATTCATACATGTTCTTCACTAATACTGTTGTCTTTAAAATACAGTAAATTTTGTATTGTATAGTAACTTAGATTGTTTTTTGTGCTTTAAGTGGCACTAGAACTGTGTAATTTGATAATTTTAGAAAAATATGAATTATTTTCAAAAAATAATTATTACAATTATTTATTTCAGTCTTTGTTTGCATTGTCAGTTTTAACTATGTAATAATTTATATTCTTCTAATTGATTTTCACGATTTATAATTGAAAGTCTCGGTGTGAGGCACTGGTAAAACAAATCTATGGTTAAAAGTCAATTGCAAAGTAGTAAAATAAATGTTGAAGGCTTAGTGAAATGTTTTGACCTTATAAGAAAAAAAAGAAAAAGTTTAAATAAAATCAACAGCAGGTCCCAGAGGATGAAGTATCTGCTTGTAAAGTTATGAGTATCCATATTGGTTATCGTCAGTTATTATTATTATTATTTTTTTTTTTTTTTAAACATTGCCATCATCTAACAAGCATTAATTGAATCTTTAAAGGCACTAATAATTTATAATTTTTTCAGTCACTCTTCTTTTTAAGGTCTCACTATTTCCTAACTATTAACTGTGACTTTTGCCTCAAACTCCTAATTACTGCTTATTAATAGTTAGTATGGGATAGGATTAAGGGATCTAAAATATGGTCATGCAGAAGAAGGCATTAATATGTGCCTTATACATGGGTCAAAGACGTTAAGATGTCCACATCAAAAGAAATGTACAAAAGTGATTTTATGTCCATAGAAAGCACATTACATGTAAGTGTAGTGTCTACTTTTAAGGTTTCAAATAAGTTTTTTGAGAATAAAATGTCAAAATATGGTTGAAATAATGTTACATTATCATTCAGACAATTCAAACAACATGCTTATTCTGACGTGTACATATTAAAATATATAAAAGAATAAGAGAGCATATTTAAAACACAATACAATTTAATGAGTAAAAAATTCTTACTGACAAATGGGCAAAACCTAGGATAGTGGCAAGTTTAAAAAATGTAAAATTACCAAATAATTAGTATTTGGGGTGAAAGTAATTAGTCTTTTAATGTGTCATAAATTGATTTTTGTTGTAAATATGCCTGACAAGATTGTTACACTGAATGACATTTTAGTGGGTCTCTTCTGTAAATCAGGGAAAAATGTATGATATTTATTTTTTGCTCAGAAAAACAAAACTTATCGTTTTATGCTTAAACCCTTTTTCGTCTTTGACCCACATACCAAAAAACAGCCAATATGCTAATAATATGCATGCTAGTTAATAGTGAGAATTGCTCCTTAAAAAAGCATTACCTTTCTTTCATATTGTACATTATTATGTACTTCATAAAATTCAGTGGTACCATTTAAAACAACTGATTTTATTTGATTAATTTAGAAAAATATGGAATGTTAAAATCAACTGATTTATTAACAGCTTTTCAGTCGTAATATCTCTGCATCCCTAGTTCTGACGTAGGTATTAGAGGCTGTACTAAAGGCTCGCTGTGTGTTTTTACAGTGCTCTGCTCAGTGTGGACTAGGGCAGCAGATGCGGATGGTTCAGTGTCTGTCGTATACAGGACAGCCCTCCACCGAATGTCCAGAGTCACTACGGCCCAACACCATGCAGCAGTGTGAAAGCAAGTGTGACGCTACACCCATCTCCGGTGGCGACGGTAAGTCAGTCACCCTTCCTCTAATCCCGTGAAAGAGCGGCGATGGCTTATGAGCGTTTCGTACGAGCTGCAACTGGCTTTGATCACAGTGTTGACATTTACAAAGTTTGTGGCCTCTGCATTCAATTTTGAATCAACAAAGGATTATATTGTTCTGTTCTTGCCCGTTATTAAATACTTCAGTTTGGAAATGAGACGGGGCAATCCTGGATTCAATAAAAGTTCCATGACCCTTGCGAGATGGATCCCTATTCAGATTCCTTCACCGGGGAAGCAGCGTCTCCTAATGGACCCTAATAGGATTAGTTGTGTCCTAATCAACAGCAGTGACAGAATGTCTACTTTCATTGTCTTTAGCCATGGCAGTTTAAAGACTCTAATAAGGAAGCCATTAATTGAGGTTGGGCCAGTTAGCACCATCAGCACACTGCCATACTAATGCAGTTGGCCGTCTGCCCACACTGTGAATCAGGTCGCTCTCTTTTTACGCTTAGATGCTATAATTACCATAAGAGGCTTGTGTCCAGGCCCTGAGTCATGGCCTCTTTTGAAGGAGGACTTAAGAGTTTTGGCTTTGACACAAAGGAAGTCTATTAGATTTATAGTGCTGCAGGGTCATGCGAGATTCTGTCCCTGTCCTACAGAATCCCCCTTGGACCCGAAAATAACTTTTAATTGGTACTCTATTCAGGGTACCCACAGAATCGCTGTTTTGACGTTTCATGTAAATGTAAATACGACGTTTAAAATCTTTTGACTGTTTGAGAGATACGGGCACATATTTGTGATGATTTTCCCAATGCCATAGTGTCACATTTGTGATTTTAGAACAGTTAGTGGCGTGACCATCAAGCTGCTAGGTTCAATTCAGATTTCGCATCTACCCAGAGAAATATGATGCTACTGGCTAACCGACTGTCCTTCATTTTCACACAATTGATGTTCTCAAGCATAATGTTTATTTAATGTTACAGGTTCAACCACACACGATCACAGAAGTACTACAGTAAAAGTTTACTGTTCATGCACAAACACTAATGTCTATGGAAGCCCGTTTCCACCACTGAATAAAGAATAAATAAAAAAGGTTATTGCGACTTTTTATCTCACAATTCTGACATTTTTTTTCACAGAATTGTGAGATATAAACGCACAATTGCGAGTGATAAAGTCAGAATTGCGAGATATAAAATCACAATTGCGTGATATAAACTCACAATTCTGAATTTTTCTCAGAATTGCGTGATATAAACACAATTGCGAGTGATGAAGTCAGAATTGCGAGATATAAAGTCACAATTGCGTGATATAAACTCACAATTCTGACTTTTTTTTCTCAGAATTGCGTGATATAAACACAATTGCGAGTGATAAAGTCAGAATTGCGAGATATAAAGTCACAATTGGGAGATAAAACCTCGAAAAGATATAAACTCGCAATTCTGACTTTTTTTCTCCACGCAAAAATTTTGTCCAATTTTGAGGGGGGGAAAAGACTGATATGTTCTCAGAATTGCGAGTTTATATCTCACAATTGTGAGTTTATATCATGCAATTCTGACTTTATTTCTCAGAATTGCGAGTTTATATCTCACAATTATGAGGAAAAAAGTCAGAATTGCGAGTTTGTATCATACAATTATGAGAAAAAAAGTCAGAATTGTGAGATATAAAGTCGCAATTACCTTTTTTATGTTTTATTCAGTGGTGGAAACGGGCTTCCATAAATGTCAGCAAAATAATTCAATGTGTGCATCCATGTCCGTTTACAATAAAGATGTGCTTCATGTGCTTTAAAAACTTGCAAGCTAACCTGTTAGCCTACTAGCTTTGAATAGTGTGGGCAGTTTTACCCTAAATGATTAGCTTACCATACTGTGATACATTTTTAAAGCAACCTATGGGGGTCCTATAGTGATAGAATCTTACACAACAAAAATTAAAAGTGGAAATTTGTCATGTTGCATCTGATTAGGACAACATGTAACAAGGTCAGAATAGACAGGAAGTAAACATTAGCACAGGCCAGATTGTTAAACATTCAAGCATGACAGGACAGTGAGATTTATATGGGCCGCTAATTTTCATCCATGCTGTGAAGATGACAAATTCTTTCCATTGGTGCTCCCTTTCACTAGCACATGCACTGCACTGATTACCACCTAGATTCACACAGACATCTGAAATATGACTCGCATTCTAAGAACCCAAAAGGTTGTCCTCAGTGGAAATGCAAATATGCTTTTCATTAAAAATAATGAGGGATATGAAGTGAAATGAAAAATGAAATTAGTAAAACGTTCTTCCATGCAGTCGATATAGAAACTCAAAGACTAGTTTCGAAATGTTAGTTTGTCTGTAGTTTCATTACTTTAAATTATAAAAAGCTTGTTCAGTTTCAAAGTAGCTGGTCTTTATTGCTTTGAAGAGCTCATCAGAGATTTGAGATAGAGAGTTGGGTCCAGTTGTAGGTCCAGCAGCCTCTGGGAGCTGTATCAAAGTCCTGAGTCATTGTTCCACACAGACTTGCCTGTCATATAAGGAGACCGTTCACCCAAAATTAAAAGTCTGTCATTATTTACTTGCCTTCACGTCATTCTAAACTCATTTGGCTTTTTTTTCTTCACACAAATCTATCTTAGAAAACAGTGCATATTTTTATGATACCTTTATCCTGATTTTGGAGCTTTGACAGCCCCAACTCCAATCAATCTTGTGTGTTAAACTACTGCAAAAAGTCAAACAGGTTTGGAATGACATGAGGGTGAGTAAATGATGACAGACTTTTCATTTTAGGGTGAACTATCTCTTTAACAAGACTTCAAGTTTCCTCTTTGTGGTTCCCCAGCATCAACCACTTACTCACTCCTCCACGTATCCTTTCTCATTCCACCTTTTTTTCCTCTTCCCCTAGAGTGCAAAGACGTAAATAAGGTGGCATATTGCCCATTGGTGCTGAAGTTCAAGTTCTGCAGCCGTGCTTACTTCAGGCAGATGTGCTGCAAGACGTGCCAAGGACACTGACCCCGCGGAGAGAAACAGAGACAACAAGGAAAGAGAGAGAAAACTGGCAGAGAGAAAAGTCAATGCTGGGCACAGAGAAGGAAGCCTCTCTTTCGCTAATCAACAAACACACACACACAACTGCTTTTAGCCCTGTGGAACCCAAACCACTGCTCAGCACTGCGCTGACACGTTTTATTTTCACTTCTGTGAAGTGGGAATGTATAAAATGATCATTATTGTTGTTATTTTTATAATAATAATAATAATTGCTCTTGGTTATTATTATCAATGTCTTTCTGTTGTTATAGTCCAAAGTGCTGGACACAACACTCACAGAAGTAGCACGGCAGAGGTTTACTTCAAGGTGCCCACCTAAGGGAGTTTGGGACATTGGTATATCCCTGGGTCTTGCATACACACTCCTAACATGGTTCTGTTGGCAACGCTGCATTCAGGGGCATTCAAACCATTAACGTTTGATCACACTGGCAGCAATCAGATAGATTGGAAGTCATTAGTTTTCAATAAGAGTTGGCAATTTCAGGCAACATGACCATCAGAGACTGTTGGTGGCGTGACAAAGTACCGCAACCAACAACGAGCGTGCAGACACTGCCATTCACATGATCCAGCATCTGATAAATGTGTATACAGCAGCCCAAAAGGAACCCTTCCAAGCAATGGATAGTACTGAGACTGCAATGTGAATGCCCCTTTAGGGTTAAAAATAAATAAAAATCCAAATTTTCCACCCAAATGATACTTTTCGCTTCTAAAAACAAAGAAGTATAGATCGGGGGTAACCAGTCCTGCTCCTGGAGAGCTACCTTCCAGCAGACTTCAACCTGCTCCAACAGACCTGCCTGTTATTTTAACTAAACTCTGCAGGATGGAAGCTCTCCATGAGCAGGTGGTATAGACTGAATTGTCTTTTGATTGGAAGTTTAGACCAGGAATGTCCAATCCTGCTCCTGTAAGGGTCAGTATCCTACAGAGTTTAGCAGCAATCTGGCATAGGAGCTGAACTCTGGCTGTGCTCCACTTCGATTTTAGTCGAACATTCGCAAACTTCCCTAAGCACTTCCCCTCTGCCACTGCCATATTGAAGTGCATTCCACTTTGTGAAGTTGACAAGGGAAGTTTATATAGACCAGGGGGGTCCAATCCTGCTCCTGGAGGGCCACTGTCCTGCAGATTTCAGCTCCAACCCCAATTAAACACACCTGAACCAGCTAATCAAGGTCTTAATAGGCATACTAGAAACTTCCTGGCAGGTGTGCTGTCCTGGACCGAGTTTGGACGTCCCTGATATAGACCCTCGACCCCTCGATTTTTACTGAGGGTGTGAGTCTACTTCATACGTACACTTCGGTAGCTTCATATACCACAATGCAACATGATTGTGACGTCACTGCAGATAGTTTAATTTACCCCCACCCCAAACAACTCTATGATATAATAATTATTTTTATTACAGCCAAAACATACCTGTATACATATAGAATGCTGCTTAAAACAAATTTGTAAAGGAAAAAAATGTAAATAATAAATCAACTCCATAGCGGATTCCAACTGAGGATTCCACCAGTTGTGGGGACTCGTGCAACATAATCAATGACGTACACTTGATTCAATGAGATGAAGGGAAGTTAGTGAGGGAAGGGCATAAAAAACAAAGTTGTAGGGCCATTGTAAGACAGTGGCACTCCAGGAGCAGGATTAGACACCCCTGGTATAGACAGTTAGCCAATATTATTCAGCTTGAATAGTTTATTTTTGTGGTTAGATGGAGGCTGTATTAGATATGCATGTGGTTTAATTGAAATCTGTAACTTGGAACTTCTATGTACATTTATTCACTTGGCAGACACTTTTATCCAGAGTGACTTACATTACATTCATTGTTTCAACCCTTGACCTTGGCATGGCTCGAGCCAGGCTCTACCAGTTGAGGAACTTTTAAACTTGACAGCCCTAGTTATATAATTACTTTCAAAAGTAAGATGCCAGGGCCAAAGACAAACAGGGTAGTGTGATTGGGTGCTATGGTGCTGAATTTGTGCAGAAGAAATCTCAATTAGAGCTTCAGAGTCCAGATGTTCAGTTGAGTTAGCCACCTGTTTTACTGAGCTGAATCATATGGCCACAGGCCAAAGAATCACACCATTGTCTGACACTCAAACAAGGCCTGAAAATTAGATCAGTTCCAAAGGGACATTTCTACTATTGTGTCTCTAGAATTATTGTGGACACCCAAGAGACATTAATTGCGATTCTGACGTGATTCTGCTTTATGGATCCATATTCTGCTTTAAATTCTGGGGTTCTGACATCTATGCGTCTGTTCCGGGGACCGGCGTGTGCAATAATTTTCACATAAAATGCGTGCTGCAGCCACACTCCGCCACATTATCAGCAGAATACACAGACATTTCAACAGTACAGGGATCACTTGCTTGGAGATCTCCAGGTCTGTGATGCTGATGCATTAGTAAAGTTAAGTAAAGGGCCAGTGCCTGAGTAACCTGCCAGACCCCATAGATCCGGTCTGCCATCGACTACCTCCAAAACGCCCCCTCTTCCTCCTTTCCTGAGATCACAGTGCTTCCAGCCCACACTCTTAAACCCTCCACACTCAATGGTGCTTTTCGTTCCTCAGTGGAGGACTGTTTGTTCCACTGCACTTCTTCCGTTCATCTTTTGAGTGGGCGGCTCTTCTGGCCCCATGGTGCTATAAGACCTTGATGCATTCTGGGTATGCGGTCTGACAGAAAACCAAGAATACTTTAGCTCTGTTCCAAATCCTAGTGAGCTCCCTACCTAGACCACCTTTTTAAGGCATCATAGATGCGTTTCTGTTGCAAAGGTCGTTCCAAAAAGTAGACAAAAAGTAGACTCGTTCCTTTTTATGATATCGTTTTATTTGTATTTATTTTTTTTGTTGACAAATTCAAAGGTGGAATCACACTTTTGTAATCCCAGAAAGCAGTGCTCGATTGCAGACAAAGTGAAAAATGTGTGCTGCGCATTTTTATGCTATTGTGTCGTTAGCTTAGCCACATGCTACTGGAATCAATTGTGAGTCATGTTTACTGTGCACTTTACGAATGCTATTTGATGGGGTTGTTGTGCACATAGTGTTCCAAATCAGTAAATAGGTTCTATTCCAGTTACGATGCTGCTTTAGGCCTGAAATATATTCTACACAACCACAAATGCAAATTCTAGCTAAGCTCGATTTTACGAAATGTGTTGGACCACGTTGCATTCTTAGCATTGCCACAAGTGGTGCTATATTGCACATTAATGTAAAATATTGTCTTCTAGAGTCAGTCTCTTCAGGTCAACTACTGTCATGGTGGAGTAACAGAGAAAATCTCTTAAAGTTGATATGCTTATAGTTGAAAGGATGAGTTTGGTGAGGTTTGTTACTATCAGAGCAACTCAAGACCACATGTTAGCATACTTGCCTAAGCCATGTTTCTTGACATGAAAATTACATAGAAAAGCAGCTCACTGGGTTTTGGAACTGAGCTTTTTTCTCTTTCTTTCTGTCCTTTTACTTCACATTGGTTTAAGTTTGTCCATCAACTACATGTTGCATTGTTCCATCATCCATGAGTGACTTTACCCTGCTCTCTCTTAGCTAAGGAAACGAGACCTCAATTTTAGATCTCACCTTTGTTAAGGGACACAATAGATTATTGTTATTAAGGAGTTATGGGACATTTTTATGTTTTTAATCATACAACCATTCTACTTTTGCTGCTGCTACACTTTTGTAGCCACAAACACTATTAATCGATTATGTATTATGAAATGTTTATACTGGGATAATTCAACAGTGAACAATGAACAGCAGAACTGTAGGCCCAACATGCTGAGCATCCTGATATTGTGCTTTGTAAAATCCTAAGGCTTGAAGTACAAGTTTACTGGCTTTGGGACACCGACTCTCAATAAGAAACTGGTACTGATTGCTGTGAACTTTTGTCTTTGAATGTCACATTGTTTAACATGTACCTATAGAAGAGAGTTTTGAATTTTTGTGAATAGTTGCTTACATTTTATATGCAGTATTATTAATGTTGGTACACTGTTACTAATTTTTTTTTTTGTAAATTATATGCTAATTTATTGCTATTTGTCACTTGTTTTATGTATGTTTCACTGCATGCAAACTGAAATCTTGTCTAGTGAATACAATGCAGTGGAATAACACCCTTCACGATCTTGTTTTAGTCTTGGTAAAATGTGAGTTTGAATGTGTCTTATTTGCTACTAGAGTGCTCTTAAAACTACGTCAGAATGCTTTTGTGTGAGTCGGTGCGTTTGAGTGTGTGTATGTTGGTATGGTATTACTGCACTGTCTCTCGAGGACCAGTGCTCACAAAAATAATAATAATACAAATAAATAATGGTAAATAGTGTCAAAGGGTAAGGACAGAAATATTCCCATAGTAACTTTAACATTCTCAGTCCTTCGGCTTGTACCCTTGGTGAATCCAACATGTAATGGATCTTGAATAAAATGACTTTAAAAGGGTTGTGTTTGCTTAGATGTTCTTTCCTGTGGTCTCCCACAAATGGCTCAAGTGTATATCTAAATGAGTTTACTGCCTGAGAACAACGGGCTCTTTCATTAAAGGGATAGTTCACCCAAAAAGGACAATTCTGTCATCATTTACTCACCCTTGTGTCGTTCCAAACCTGAAAGACTTTTTCTTTCGTCGAACACACAAGAAGATATCGCTGAATGTCCAGAGAGTTCTAAATCTTAAAGATTTAAAAAAGTCAGGATACAGGTCTACTTTTGAATGGCTATGAATGGATAAAGACGCTTTTTGCCCACATAGTGTGTAATTTTGACACATATTGGCTAACGGGGCCATGCTAACAAGCCAAACATTGAGCCCCTGATGGAGATGGGCTTGATTATGTTCTTCGCAATGCTTCATGGAATTGGACTTTTGCTGCTGAACAATTTGCTGCAATTTCTGCTCCCAGCTACTGATCTGAATGGAATTATGGGTAGTGTAGTCCTTACTGGGGATTTGCCTATCAAGCACGACACTCTAGAAACATGTATCATCACTTATAACACAGCTTTTTGGAATACTTGTTTCTGATTGGTCAGTTGCAGCATGCAGTGGGCAGATATTATAATATAATATATAATATTCACTGTTGTCAGCAACGCTGTACATCAGGCAGATCACTTTGTGCCTCATACCAGCCAGCAGACTTGTTATCGCTTGTTTTATACAGTACAAATGCAATTATAGATGCCATATTAAATTTAACACAAATGAAAATGAGGCTGTAAGGGACAGACGTACAGCCTTCACAGTAGCATGCCCTATAAATGTCATAGATCACGTAATTTCACAACTCACAACTTTTCAAAACTGTTTTATGGAGTGTTTTTCAGAAAGATGATTCATCAGCTGAACAATCAGCATGTTGTTAATCAGCATGGCGTTAGCCTGACTAAAGTCTATGGACAAAATGAATGAATTTTTACTTCTCAAAAACCCACCAGTTGTGCTATTTGAACACCTATGTCCTACTTGGCGTGATGCGAATTCTAATGAATTGCAGAGTACAGATGTTAGCTGCTCTGTTTTGTCTAAAGCAACTGCTTTTGAATACCTGAAAGTCTGCTTGGGCTTCCGTCTCGTTTACTTGGAAAAAGAGACAGTGATCGAACCAGAGACTGAGAGAAGATTAAGAGCGTCTCAGCAACTGTCAGCTACAATTCGGCTGTTTACATGTCGACTCTCAGCATAGCCACAACAAAGACGAAGCAAGACAGCGGAGACACTTGCCAAGAAACAATTCCATTCTTTATCTCTTTGTAAACTTAAGAGACAGACTGAGATGTCAAGCGAAATAATGATATAGCATAACAAGGCAGCCCTATGTATGCATGGAAGCCAAAAAAAGGCTAAGTTGAAGCCATTAAGTTACAACCGCATAAATGAACGCCAACACATTTCTGTCGATGGCTACATGTTGTGAACAGCATTTGGTTTTGCGTCCCCAAGAGCCGAGAGTTCTCATTGTTAGCGTAATGGGGATGTGCATAAGGCAATGGTGATCAAAGACATGCTGATGGCAAGATTGCACTTGCATTTTGTACTTACCCAAAACAGATGTTTATCTTTGAAGGTTCTCAGAGAGGAACAAATTCAATTCAATTCAATTCAAGTTTATTTGTATAGCGCTTTTCACAATAAAAATCATTGCAAAGCAACTTTACGGACAACCACCTAGCAGTGCATTACAATAGTCCAGTCTAGAGGTCACGAATGCATGAACTAGCTTTTCTGCATCAGAAACAGAAACAAAGGCTTTGTTTACTTGGGAGTATGTGGCTGAGCATTTGCCTGAAAGTTCCTGACCTCAGGGGGTCTGGTTTAATGCTGTCCCAATGTGGTCCTACCCTAATGCAGACTAGCCAGTGATGTGGTCTTCTTCACTAAAGAGTGCAAAGGATGACAATTTCGATCTCAAAGACAAACCCAGCCTTCTGTATAACACTTAAAATATTTGCACATTGGAATTATAACAGATTGGGCAGAATAAACAAGATTTCGAGACAAATTTCAGTTCTGGCACATGTGTGGAAGACTATAATAATGACAAATAACAATAGGTCTGTTCCAAAACCTAGTGAGTTACCTACCTAAACAGCATTTAAGTTGTGTTCATGGCTGTTCCAAAAGTAAATACTAAGATACCTTGTTTGACAAAAGATAAGGAAATCCCAGAATGCATTATAATGGGATTATAGTCAAAAAAGTTCCATTTCACTTAGGTTGCTACCTTAGAGGCTGTTTACACTTTGCATTCCTGCATTCAATAACATTGTGTTAAATTAAAAGTCAGTTATAAGTCATGACATACCAAACCAACATCAAAGAAATGGAAGCTTTAAGTTCTACCGGGAAGACTTAAAGGTGCAGTAGGAGATCTTGGAAAATGTTAACTTTTAGCCTGATAGCACTGAAAACGAACGTCCCACCCTCCCTGCAATCGCCGTCCAAAGCCACGCCCCCTGAACGCATATACGCTCACAGACCAGAATACCAGAGACAACATTACTACAATAGGCTACATCAGCGGTTCCCAATTCCAGCCCATGTTCCGAAGTGAAGTAAACTTTAACGGATTTCCCCTTCTCAGCGAGTAGGGAGCAATGAACACTGTGTAGGGATCATATCGATCGGAACAAAGTTCATGCACGTAGCTGACTTCTAACGAGCTGGTTATCTGAACACGAAGACTGGAATTGGGAACCGCTGGGCTACATCATGCGTCATTCACCGGTGAGAAAACTTTAAAAGTACTACAATACCAGGAAGGAAGATCAGGTTGTTGTTTGTCTGCCATTCTTGCTCTGTCTGCACAGCGTGCGTGAATGCACTGATGACGTATCCTGTCTGAGCAAACAGGGTGTGCAGAGGTATGCTAATACATAACTAGGAAAAAGCTAGGTAGGAAAGTTAGGAAAGCATATTAAAACGCTCGGACAGAGCGTTTTCAACCAGCATAACAAAAAATGTTTCTGAAGACAATCACCTGTTGCACCTTTAATGCTACGTCATACATTACTTTTAGATCTAGCCAATCATCGCTCGACACACTCGGAGTATATAAAGTTCTCTACTCACTCTTTCTTGCGTTCGCAGATAATGACGTTGACCCTCTCCTCCATCCTCCCCACCACCACCAGGTCGGCCCCTGTCTATGCATCAGGGGGTAGGCTCCGACCCTGCCTTCTTCTTCAGACAGGAACAGCTAGAATCTACAACCCTCCAGATTCGAGCTATGGATGGGGCCTACGCCAAACAACTCTATTATTATTGCTTCTATTTTTAAATAAATACTATTGATTCATTTTATCACCTCCCGAGTCTTTCTGGTAGAACTGACAGTGACAAAAAATGTTGCACTTGACAGAAGGACTGCAGTCAACAGGCAACTAGCGTGTATGTTCATGAGAGAAAATAACTGAAGGTGAAACTGTATTCGTCACTAAAAACGTAAAACCAAAACTAGTCTCAAAGGTGTGGAACACGCTGCAAAAGCTGTTCCGACAGACACTCAATGATGGCCCGACATTGTCCAACTGTCGACTTGGTGTCTCACAACCTTAAAAGTCGGCATGGCATGACATGCAGGATTTCTCCAATAATTTAGTCCGCACAAACCCTGCCCCTTTCTTACAATCGACTGCAAGCTTGCATTGAGATCTGCCTCCATCTAATCAGCAGCTAATGGACAGAACCATGTCCTGCCCAACGTTGTTTTCTTTTCGATAATCCATTTCACTTGGACGTACCATGTTGCAATATGGCAGAAATGACTGGTTGCTACTTCCGTTACATTGCAACTTTGAAATCTATGAACTAATCCGGGATAATGGATAATGTCTTCTGTTCAATTCCATTGTGCTACATCTATTTTTTTATGCAAGCAAATGAGTGTGATTGCCCCCTTAGAAAGCAGGTGTCTATGTGGAAATTAGCTAAGGTAGCTCCATGGGTTTTGGAACAAAGATATCGCTCACTTAAATTCTGTGATTCTACTGATCCAGCTTTGTAACCCATTAAAGGCAGAGGGGAATATCAGCACAAGTACTTTCCAAGAACAGGGAGCTTCACTGAGGTGGGAACTCATTAGCATCAGAGGTGGTTTTGATAAAAAGGTGTGTTAGGGATAAAAACCAGAATGTACCAACTCAATGAGGATGCTTCTTTAAATAGAGAGTTAATTATAGAGACTGATAACAGATTTAGTAGTATTCATAACGAGGACATAAAAAGCATGACTGCATGATTACAGTTATAGTTCACCCAAAAATGAAAACCGTGTCATCGTTTACTCACCTTCAGATCGTTTCAAACCTTTATGACTTTCTTCGGCAGAACACAAAAGACGACATTTTAAAAACTGCCCTTTTGTCCATAACATTAATGAAAGTGGAGTCCAATTTTTTAGTTTTGGACCCCATTCATTGTATGCACAAAAAAAGTTAAAACAGTCTTGTGTGAGTAAATGACAGAATTTTTGTGTAAACTATCCCCTTAAATTCTCTTGTCTAATTTTACTTCAGCTTGACTGACGCCATCTGCATCATGCTGGTACTGTATCCAGGTGATGCCAATCAAGAAAGATAAATCTCTTCAAACGGCTCTGTAACTTCCACAAATCCAGATCCACATGGGGTCAACGTGCACTTGTAAGTACTAAATGGCACACGGGAACATGTCTGGGACCCTTTTAGAGAATTCATGATGTGCTTCAAAGAATTGTGGCTCTACTTGAGCAACTGTTTTCCAGATAAATCACACAGGGCTGGTTTTGATCTGTGGCAACTGAAAAGCCCCGAGCTCCCATAGTCTGCTTCCGTAAAGATACAGGAGCAGATATGCAGCAAGAAAATCCCAGACCACAGCTTCATGATCTACAAGGCTTCAGCTGTTAATTAATCAGATGCACTAGAAGCTGATATGATGAGGTGTGAGAAATAACGGCCAAATGAAAAACAGCTCTTTGCCAGGAACAAGAATCGCCACTCAGTTTTCCCAGCCCCGCTGAGAGTATCTCAAGTGTTCCGACAGAATTTGGTTTGAACAAAGAAGCTTCCGCCAACAGCCCAGATGGTGTTGCTGGAGACACTGCACCGACACTGGAGGAATGACACAGAGGAATGTTGCCCTAAGGTTGGAGGGTCATGTCATCATCAACTGCTATCTGCTGAGCTCCTTCCAGAGGCTCTCCCGGGTTCGGATCCCAGCTTCTTTCCCACATCTGACTGCCATATTGGAGCACTTTAGAGAAGATCAAAGCCAAATGGCTACTAGACAGACAAGCTGGACAGCATCAGTCTTGCTTCACATTAACGGAGCATACTCTTACCTTCAGGAGGAGTGAGAGGGTAGAGCGTTCTCAAAATATACTGGGAAACTCCATTTCATATGTGGGACAAAAAGCTCAGCACTGAGGTTTACAGCCTTAATGTTGTTTCAAATTAGTATGCTGTTTTTCTTTTGAACACAAAAGAGAATTCATAGTCATCATTTATGTTAAGCTCTAAAAAGAACAAAATCCACTATAAGTTTAGTCCATACGACTATATTCCAAGCCGCACAACACGTGAGTAATTATTTAATGATGAAGGCCCATTCACACCAAGGATGATAACTATCAAGTTTTAATAATCATTCTAATTCTATAAGAATAGGGAAGTCCACACCACAGCTATAACAACATCAAAACAGAGGAATCATTAGAATCACTTTCAGAATGATTTTTTTCCAACTGATGAACAATAAAAAAGATTGACAGCAAATCAGAATACACCAGACTGTAAGCAGTAAATGCAGCGTGCTTATAATAAACAGAACATTATCATCCGCTGATGTGAATGCTACTATAATTGTCGTTATAGATATCTTTTTACTTATCGTTCTTGGTGTGAATGAGCCAGAGATCTTGCATCAAATATGCCGCTTTAAATGGTGCAAATATGGATGGATTGCAGGGTCCGAAACTAATGAAGGCTTGGGGCAAAAATGCATCTGAAATGAACAAAAATGCCTCCACAATTCAAGATATGGGGGCAAAAGCATGCCCTTGTATGAGTCCTTGTTTTATATTTATAACATATGACATAGTTAAGCAATATCAAACAAGAAAATTATCATGATTGCAAATGTGATTCTGATTTTATACAACAGTTACAAAAAATAACATTTTAGACAATTATTGGCAATATTGTCCTTGTTTTTGCTGTTTCGGCAACAAAAATAGTTTCAAACAAAGCCAGAGCAGAGTCTCTGAACATTGGTGCTTTGTTGCTAAATGAATCTGCAAATCAGTTGAGGGAATGATTCAATGACGCATTTGTTCCTGAATCATTTCTATATTTAGAATGTTATATTGAAACATAAATTGTAAATTCAATGTAAATGCATTCATGCCGTCACTGAGCTGCATTAAACAGTCTGTGTAAATATACCTAAATACTACTACTGCAGTGCAAATTGACTAATAAAACTTTGAACATTCACAATACACCACCCTGCACTTTTGTTGTATAAAAAAGATCAGCTTGCACATTCTGCTAGCTAACTCATTTTGTGTTCATTTGTGGCATGAGGATGAGATGATGACACAAATATTTGTTTAACATGGCGAGATCCAGAAATGAACAATTCTGTACAAACAGTGTACAAGTCCAAGTATAAGGTCACCTTGATGTCTCTCATTTTTGATGATATGTTTTACTGACTTTGAGAAGAGTGCAGGTAAGTAGATTAACTGTACTGCAAATCAATAACCAATCACTTAGCCTGAAAGACAGCGGTAAAAAAGGACCAGAGAGGGTGAAGGAGTCTAATGTCTTCCACTCTAAGCACATGCTGCTAATGGAACAGACGGGGATGGTATGAGATGAAGAGGACCTGCTATCTTGCACGCTCTAAATCCCTTTGCACTATTATTCTGACTCTCCAAAAGCAGACTGGGGTTTTCTGAGAAACATTTAGGATATGCTATGCCATTCTGTATGTCTTACTGTAGGGTTGATTTTAGGGGTCAGTAGCGAGGAAAAAGTAAACCAACCTGGCATTATGGGAGCTAAAGCATGTTGGCAGGGACAGATTCTAGTCAACTCATCTCTGTTGACACTGTCTGCTCTTCCATTATCCCATCGATCTCATCTCCATATCGCCTTTGTGGCTAGAAGTAACCCTCCTCTTGCAAAACTCTCACGTGTGAGATTCCTTCACTCTTTATTTTCAATTCTGCAGCAATGAAAAGACGCATTTACCACTCATTTCCTAACCCCAATCCTACGGCCAGAAACACACATGCACGAACGTATACAAATACAGATGGCCAATGTCTTACTGCTGCACAATCTCCCTGTACTCATTGCGTTACTGTGACAGTAACACACTCCAGAACTAAAGGGGGCGACAGTATTTCCTTTAAATACCTGTATGTCTGCACCATTAAAACAATTGTTATAGAGTGCAGCAGGGATAAGTCCTAAAACCCATGGCAAAAATGATGGAATCACCACACTTAGATGTTCACCAATTTTTTTTTACTTTATAACAAATAAACAAATCACAGATATGTCACAAAACAATTTTTGTTTTATTATTATTATTACTTTTTTAATTAATTTTAATGGAAAATTATTTTCCATATTAAGTAGAGGAAAAAATTATGGAATCATTCAATGTTGAGGAAAAAAATGTATGGAATCAGTTTGTAATTTGCATTTCTGAAACAAATATCTAAAATGCTAATTAGTCAGCAGTTAAAAAAGTGCTTACAGACCTTAACGAGCTGTTGGACTTGGCTAATTGAAAGGAAACATAGGCCCAACAAGAGAGCTGTCAGTTGAAACGATGGAAAGGATTATAAAACTCCTTCAAGATGGAAATCCAACACAGAGTGTGGCAAAAGAAGTTGGATGTTCTCAGTCAGCTGTTTCTAAAATTTGGTGCAAGTATAAACATAATGGAAAGATTATAAAAGGAAAACATAAAGGCAGACCAAGGAAGACATCAAAGCATCAGGATAGAAAACTCAAAGCAATTTGCCTTGAAAATATAAAATGCACAACAAAACAAATGAAAAACAAATGGGCGGAAACAGGAGTCAATGTGTGTGACAGAACTGTAAGAAATTGGCTGAATGAAATGCAAGATTCTTTATTGTCACTATACTAAAAGTACAGCGAAATTAGAGCAAATGGGATTTACTTACAGAAAAGCCAAACGAAAACCAGCATTAACACCTAAACCGAAGGAAACAAGGTTACAATGAGCTAAAGAGAAGCAGTCATGGAGTGTGGATGGTTGGATGAAAGTGATATTCAGTGATGAATCACGGATCTGCACTAGACAACTAGATGATGCTGGAACTTTTGTCTGGTGCAGTTCTAATGAAACGTATAAAGATGACTGCCTGAAGAAAACAATCAAATTTCCCAACTCATTTATGATATGGGGTTGCATGTCAGATTAAGGACCAGGGAAATGACAATCCTTACCTCAACAGTCAATGCACAGGTGTACTGTACATGGAAATTTTGGACACTTTTCTCATTCCATCAATTGAAAAGAAGTTTGGTGATAATGCATCTTGCCACATAGCAAAGAGTGTTAAGGCTTTTCTTCAGGAAAGGCATATCAATTCAATGACACGGCCAACAAAACAGTCCGGATCTCAATCCGATTGAAAATTAATGGTGGAAATGGAAAAAATTGGTCCATGACAAGGCTCCATCTTGCAAAGCTGATCTGTCAACAGCTATTCGAGAAAGTTGGAACCAGCTTGATGAAGAATATTGTTTTTCATTAGTGAAGTCCATGCCCCAAAGAATTCAGGCCGTCATAAAAGCCAGAGGAGACGCAACAAAGTACTAATTGTGTTTTTTGGTTGATGATTCCATAATTTTTTCCTCAACATTGAATGATTCCATCATTTTTCCATAAATTTTGCTCTACTTGATATGGAAAATAATTTTCCATTAATTAAGAGAGTTTAATCTCATTTGTTTGAGGTGTCTCATATAACCAGAATGTTGAATTATTAAACAAAAATTGTTTTGTGTCATATCTGTGATTTATTTTGTTATGAAGTAAAAATAATTGGGTGAACATCTAAGTTTAGTGATTCCATAATTTTTGCCAGGGGTTGTAAATTTTGGAAATGAGTTTTGGTTCCATCATCCCGAAGTCAGTGTTCTTTTTGTTCTTTGTTTTTTGAATGGGATTGTGGTTAAATGCCTGAAATAAAGTCTGCGGTTAACACAAGCTCAAGATATTTTCAAGTTTTCTTCTATGACATAAAATACCTCTGTAAGACACTACTGACTACTTTTGAAGCTTTTACTTGTCTTGAAAAAAAGGTGGTGGTTAATAAGTGGCTAAATGAGACTACAGAGGTTGTTGGGGTCATTAAACATCACAACGAACAGATAAACTCATTTACTCAATAGTCGCTTTCACAGCCTTGTGTTTATAATTGTGCTCTTGCAAACTATTCTAACTCAAACTTTCAAACTTGAAGATAGACTGAAAGAGCTCTCAAAAGCATAATGGTGGTAACATTGAAGTCATGCAACCGTGGTGTAGCTCGTTTATAGCCCAACTTAAGTTTTTTTACTTCTGCCGATTGTATTTAGGATTTAAAATTCATAAAAGTTGTGTTCATTTATGAAGATTAACTTGACGAACAAAATATGTTCATCAAGCATCATAAAGTTTTGTTGGTCACAGAGCTTATTTCTGTATTAACCCAAAAGCCAATGGAAAAATCCTGTTTGGTTTTTGTTGAGGGAACCAGGGTAAGCACTGTATTATTCAGGTCTCTAACTACAAACATGTTGTCAGTTTTAACTATCGTGGAGAATCACCATAGCCTACTAAAATATCTTATTCAGAAACTGTTCTATTTTTTAAAATAACACCAGAACTAAAAGATGCCATACTAAAACAAAGTATGGAACTGCAACACCGCAACAACTGCAAACAGTGTATTAATTTGCAAAACAACTACAAAACTGATCTTCTATTACTAATAAAAGTCCCTGAGGAACTAAAGTGCTGTTGAGCGGTGATGCCCATCCCAAGAGTAAACAATGAGGATGGACCGGAGAAGACAGCTGAGAAGCACTGCAGGGGGCTGGATGTGCCTGAGTGAACGTGAACAAAAATGTGTGGAGAGAAGCTGGAAGTGTACAAATTAAGGTGTTTCCTTGACAGCCAATAGCAGATAAGCAGCCAGTTGTTTCCTGGCCATCAGATTTTTTTTATCCTTTGACCCGGGACTCGGTCTACTGCACACAGGCCATTCAGGTTACACACAGCTGGGGCTAATCTGCCTTAAAGAACCACAAAGGCAAATGATTCAAAAAGGGGCTTGAAACCCTCTGACGGAGACCCTCAGTTTTAGAAGTGAAATCCCATTCAATTTCTGTCAGTGTGATTTCAAATTTACTTGCAAAAAAAATGGTATTAAATTATATTAAGTAGCCCAATACCAAGCAGTCACTATCCTGAAGAGACATCGACCAATCACAGAATCACATCAACCATGTTTACCCTGGAAATGTGTATCAGTGCAACAGATCTGTTTTGACTGCCCACTCCTATAACGTATATAGAGAATATTTTTGCAAAAAAAAAAATAAAAATCTAAAATAATGCTTTTTATACTTCATTGACGACTAATATCCAATAGTTTGCAAAACAGTTTGTGATTCGCAATGCTTCATGGGATCAGTGTTGTTATTAAGTAAGCAAATGCAAAAACTAAAATTAATTCAATTTGTTACGACCCTTTAAGATGGTCTAGGGGTAAAAGGAGTAACATTAAATTTGTGGCAAATCTGTAGACTTGATGGAGGCAGCAAGAGACAATGCAGGGACACAAACTGCCAACGAAGTGATTTATTATACAAGGTGAAAAGAATCCATATAACTACAAAATATAAATCATTTAAAGAGACAACCCATATGTACAAATATTTACAACTCAGGAAGAGAGAGAGAGAGCGAGAGCGAGCGCGAGAAAAAAAAAACACAGGCACCCCCACAAGGACATATATGGACGTAACACAATTGAAAAAAATTTAAACTTTCAAATTTTAAACTTCAATTTTGCCTTGACAACAATCAGAAAGAACAATTACTAAAGGAGTACTAAAATACTTAAACTAACACTGAAATAAAAATGAATTAGAGATAAATGTGAAAAAAAAATTCAAAAGCACATAAAATTATTAAAAGTAAAATGAAAATATCAAAAAGCTAATTAAAATAGTATTAAATACTATAATAGTATATAAATAATTCTGAAATAATACTGCATAAGATACAAAGCTTAGTCACATACCTTTGTCTTTCACATTTTGAAATAATTCTGCAAAATAAATGTAACATGATTCATCTCAGAGCTGGTTATTTTGATTAGGACTGAAGTCTTAATTGAAGATATTTTTGAAATCTCTACAAAGAAAACTGATGGAAAAACACAGTATTTTATTCTTAAATAGACTGTTATGCTCTATAAATCAATAAAAGTTACTAACCATGACATTAAGATACAAGCTGAGAAAGCAGATATTTTACTGAAACTTGATTCTAATAAAGGATGCACACCTTTCACCAGCCTCCGATCCAGACATGGCATTAGCAGTTTTGAGCTACCTCATCTCAACCTGATGACAATAAAACAGCAAGAGAACAGCTGACTAACAGCTCATGCACAGTAGTACACAAAGGTAGTTAGTGCTGAATAAGCAATAAACACCTTTTTCTAATATCATCTTTTGTGTTCTGCACAAGAAAGAAAGTCATACAGATTTGGAATGACATGAGGGTCAGTAAATGATGACAAAACTTTGATTATTAGGTGAACTATCCCTTTAAACTAATACTCTCACTGGAAACCGGACAGTTAAACTAATTGTCTGCTTGGTTTTGGTGAGAATCCAAAACAACACCATCTCTATCTTTGGAGAAGCTATGAAGAAAATGTCCAGTGTGCAAGTGGATTAATGTGACTGCACTTCAAACATCTCCTCCGAGGAAGCACACAGACATGTTGTTCATACAAAAAGGTATGAAAATAAGAAGCAAACCAGCCCGTTTCCTCCCCGGCGCGGCCTCTTGAATGGTCTCAGACATGAAGAGCTTCATCATAATTCCAGAATATCCAACATTTGGGAGGTTTTCTAATAGAAACTAATCCATGAAAGCGACTTTTTTGTGTCAGGTGAGATGATGACAAAGTTCAGCCCATGCTGAAGAGTTAAGACTGCTTCATTGGTTAATAATTTGTTCTGGGTTTTTCCTTGCCCCCAACTTTCGCTGGTCTCCCATAGTATCCATTCAGGCAGGCCTTAAATGGAAATATTATTACAGTCGCTGACTGCAAGGTTAGATAACAACCATCCAGGGTGTAATTCAATGCAAAATGTCGTTCAGTCCGAGGTAAAATATTTTTGAGGTTTCCTCTTTAGAGTTTAACCTTGGTCTTGGTTGAAGACTTGGGCTTAATTTATTGTTTGACGTTCCTTTCTATGCTTTAAAATTTTCGGGAAATAATATTAATTTCAGATCAGCCTCGTCAAATTCCTTAAGTACCAAGGTCTTCGTGAGCAGTGCACCATGGATCCAGAAGTCTGGCGAGTACAGGAGGGAAAATTAATGTTTTTGTTGATGGTTCAATCATTACACACTATCAGATTTCACTCACTGACGCTGTGGTTGGCACCACCACTGCTGCTACTGACAGATTTCATTCCAGTGACAGATTCTTAATGAGATGCCCACTGGATGTTTTTACCAGCGGCCATCTGAGGGTATTTCTACAGTTTTGTCCATTCAATGAAAGTCAATTGGGTCCAAAAATACATATATTGGACTCCATTGACTGTTATTTTATGATCATAAAAAATAAGTGAGAACATTATCATTTGGGGGAGAACTATGCATTTAAAAGTCTTCCCTGTCTGATGTATTTGTCGTCACAGGATGGAGAAGAGTTTGTAACTGTGTGAGTTCTTGTGTAGCCATCAGCCAATCAGCTTGGTCATGATGTAATTTTCCTGTGGCGTTTACAACTTTGGTGATTGGCTCAAAAAAGTTTCCGGAACTTCCAACATAGTCCAAATTATTCAAATTATGCGACGAGACTGTCGTAATATACCGGACATGCTTGATACTAAAAAAAGTGTTTAAAAGCATATTAAGCTGCAAAAGATACGCTGTTCTCCAGGTGCGCACAATCCTAGACAGAGTGAAACTCGGTGAAGTACAGGCTACTTTGGGCTTCAGGTATGTATAAATGGAAGAATGCTGTATACACAAAAATATTGTCTTGGCAAGTTTTCACTTATGTCTTAAGTGAACATAAACAGTTGGGAAAGTAATTGAATGCTTGTCAATATATTTGATCTGTGCATTCGGTCTTAAATTGGCAGCAGTCTAATAAACCTGCTGCTGTCTCTGTCATTAAATGGTGTATATGCCGAATGTCACCTGACCAAAGCGTAAAACAGGTCTCATCGCATCCGCTTGTCGGAGAAAGTGTTAACAGCAATATGAACTGATGTTGATATCTATGGACTTTTAAGGTAATCAGCTAACCTAGCTAATTGTTTAATTGTTGGTGTTTTATTCCATTTTAATTAGGGCTGTCAACGTAAGGCGTTAATGCATGCGATTAATTCAAAAATCCTTAATGCATTAAAATAATTTAATGCAATTAACGCAAAATTACTGAAACACAGTTTCTATTCTAAACCTTTTATCCGATTTCACTTCTTTGTTTGCAATCAGATCATTTTCAACTACGGGAAAGTTTTCAGTCCAGTGATCCAGTATACAAATCCATTCAAGTCAAGTCACCTTTATTTGTTTAGCGCTTTATACAATACTGATTGTGTCAGAGCAGGTTTACAGTGTCAAACAGGAAAATAGTTTGTCAATAATGCAAGACGACAATAACGAAGAGTCATTTTTTTCAGCTAAAGTCAGTTCACAGATGATTCAATGATGTCATCATCTAGTACGGTTCTCTTCCAATAGTGTCTGTGGTTATGATCATTTCCGTTGAAGGCATCTGGAGTAAAACATCTCCGTATTAAACGAAACACAGAAAAGACCTGAATTGGAAGCAACACAACCTGTTTTACAGAATACACCCCTAACAACAAGAGAAAACAAGAGAATTATTCACCAAATAACTTCAGTACTTTTAATAAGAATGAACGTATAGTTAAGTTAATCCATACAGTGAAGACTGTATGGTGAAGAACTTTTTACATTGGATTACTTTATTCAGTTTCTGTATAGTAGGCTATTATTTTAGTAGGCTAAATTATTTAATTTGTAGCTTTTTTTATTGTATTACTGACTGTTTCAACTCACTGCTGTTTGTTGACAATGCAACTGCTCTGAAAGAACAGATTAAGCTCATTTTGGGTTTTTTAAGAACGCACTGACAGGGGCCGCCTGACAAAGTTTTGCTTAGGACCCCCAGAAGTCTAGGATCAGCATGGTGTGTGGGAACTGAAGAAAAAAAGAAAAAGAAAAAAACAGCCTACGAAACCGGAGCGACATCATACTGAATCACACTGTAAAATGTACATAGATCTCTACCTGTGGGATTTTGCAGGCAGAAGTGGGACAAAACTTAAAAGTTGAGGTTACAGTGGGAAGAAATACTACTTAATTTTAGTGGAAGTGGGACAGAATCACTCTGGAGTGGGACTGAAAAATCAGTCCTGTCCTAGGATGGGATTTTATCAATCAGGAATTGTCTGGACTGTGAAAAGCAAGCATTATTTAGTGAGGTGGTTGGAGGGAATGGGTTGAAACATAAAGGGGTCATATGATACGATTTCAAGTTTTCCTTTCTCTTTGGAGTGTTACAAGCTGTTCGTGAATAGATAAGATCCCTAAAGTTGCAAAGACTAAAGTCTCAAACCCAAAGAGATATTCTTTATAAAAGTTAAGACTTGTCCACGCCCTCCTAAAACGCCTCGTTTAAACACGCCCCCACATATCTACGTCACTGTGTGGGAAGATTTGCATAACGCCACCCAAATGTTCACGCAAAGACAGAAGGCGTAACTTTACTGTTGCTGCCACCGCCGCCGCCATGATGTGAAGACGCTGTGTGTTTTGTTGTGAAAGCGAAAATACTTTGTTTGGCCTTCCAAAAGAGGACACGACTAGAAATCAGTGGTTAAGT
>NW_015539870.1:2333261-2343785 GCF_001515605.1 Sinocyclocheilus anshuiensis
TTTCAGAAAGGCGGGGCATAGAGGAGAAACAATAATGTACAGTATGTGGAAAATAATGTGTTTTTTGAACCTTAAACCACATAAACACATTTCATTACACCAAATACACAAAATAATGTTCTTTTTAGCAGCATCATATGACCCCTTTAAGAGGTCTTGGTGATGTTAGTCAAAAAGGAAAGTTTCAGAAGAAGAAGAACGAGATATTAAATTCTGATAAAAGATTAGAAAGACAAACTCACTGAATCATGCACATCAACACCAGGAACATATTTTAAGAAAGTAAACAGGGTCTGACTTCATGGTGACTTGAAGCACTGAATAACAGTTCTGTTGTACAGTGTACATTGTTTTATGCTACAAACACGGAATCTAAAAGGAACAAAACTATAAAAAAAAGGTGGAACTAAACATGAATTAGCTAGTACAGCATAAACTTAATTACATTAAATTTCAATGTGGATTGTGGACAGCAAACATACCGGATTTGCCAAGGTAATGCTAAATAGTACATGATGGTTTACTTCACACTGTCTTGAGGTTCAGTCAGAAATGTATACCTCCTGACATCCACCTCTTGTGCTTGACAGATGAAATCATCGCTCTGAAGTCTCGGTTATGCTCTATAACACAATTCACAGCCCTTCAGTTGATTGTTATCAGACCGTGTTGGATGGAGACACAGACTAGACTGTAGTCCTGTTTAGATGAACATAATTACCGTCAGGAGCAAATGATTCATGGGTAATATCACCCAGGCTTCCACAAGTGAATCCCTTCAGTGTTATGAGGCTGCTCAGTTAAAACTTTCCTGAAAAACTGATTGTTCACAATCTATGATTTCTGTCGTCTCATTGATAGTCTCTACTTTTACAGCAAGTAAAAGGCCTTTTAGTATAATTGTAAAAATGTCCACCTTCGGGTCATTTGTACACTTGTCTTTTTTTTTTTATATATATATATATATATATATATATATATGAAGTAAACATAAGAACAACTTTTTATTTTTATTTTTTATTGTTAGTAATCTTTCAAGACGAACACTTACTGGACAGAAGCAACTTATCTGATTATCCATACATCATTTTTTATAAAAATCATGTTAAAATATGATTAAATATGATCATCAGGCTTTTGAGGAACATTTATTTGTTCATCTCTCAATCATCATTGCATTTATATGATTAAAAAAAACTATAATAGAAACTACAAAGCTTTGATCACACAAGCATTTAAATATCTTAAGACATTATAGTGAGATACTGAGCCATTATAACTGATATTTGAGCCATAAAAGCCTGATGATAGTTAAAAAAAAAAAATTAAAAAAAAAGGTTGAGATTTTTTTAGATTCAGGTTTGATAAACTATATTTTTTATTTGTAAGGATTTACAGGGTTGATTAAACATTAAATTGACAGCTCTAATATCAAGCAATGAATATGTGTGTGTGTGTGTGTGTGTGTGTATGGGTTGGGAAGAGGGAACAAATTAGTATAACATGGCCATGATTTACCTAAAACAAGGGAATAAAATAATGTGGCCACAATTTAATGAATTAGGTTATGGGAATGAATTATAAAAAAAAAAAAAATAATAAATAATAATAATAATAATAATAATAAATCAAGCTACATTTCCAACAGATTAAGCCACCAAAACAAAATTAGGACACAACCCCATTTTTCAAAAACCCCACCATGTGAAAAGCAAGAAAACGACCAGGATACCTCAAATAAGTGTATCAAAAGTTTCAAATGAAACCAAACGTGTAACAAGATCACCAGACAAGTAATTTTCCTGCAGTGGAGAGGCCAAAGAAAAAAAGGGGAAAGAACAGAAAGATCTTGGCTTCTACAGGGCCTAAAGGCAGTGAGGATTCATCTTGTTCTGGTCCAGGGGAAAAGGATTACGTGATCTATTTATAGTGCTCATTCACAAGGACAGAGGCAGATAGTGAGCGAGATAATGACATTACTGCTCCATTTAATCTCCCACAGTCATGTGACCAGCAGTAATGATGGGTATTTTGAATCTTGGCCAGCGACGAGTAAGAATGTTAAGTGTTTTTCAGTGTCGTGGTGCAAGAGTGACATTGTCTTGTCTTTTCTCACCACCGTAAGAGCCAATATTCATGTTTCTTTCACTACAAAAACTCATGTAATTCATTGTGTTTTAAGTCTCTGGTTAAACATCAAGTTAACCATATACCTATATCACATTGTGCTTCTTGCTAAATTTTGTTCTAGCCCCATTCCCATGAAATGCATTTAAAGAGCCCATAAAATCAAAATGTTGTTGCTTTTAACCCATGGTAATCTGAAGTAAACTAAAAATCTATGAGTTAAACTAGAGTATAGATGGCATTCCTCTAGTACTGCTCAGTTGTGTCACTTCTGGGTTCTTCAGGCAGCTGTGAAAGAGCTGATGTGAATTAACATTTTGAAGTTAAGCTGAAAATTATGACAAGTATAATATAAATACAAAGTCAAATGCATGACCAAGACCCAATCTCAGCACCAACACAGCACATCCTAGTTCTTTGTGAAAGGATATGCAAATAAAAATGAGATATTTGTAAAATACATCTTAAAATTCCTTTTTAAGTAGAATTTTTCAGTTGTTCAGTTAAATATTATTACTTACTGTATGCCCTAAAAATGTGTACCTAAGACAGCATATGCCTTTTGTTACTTCTATTTGCCACATTTCTCAGGCTTTAGAAACATGTTAAATGTTAACCAATCTCTACTCTATAACCATCTAGATATATTAAATTAAAACTGGTTACATAAATGGTTACAGAAAGAATGTATGTGTATTTCTTTATTACAACCCATACAGTATGCATTTTTAATAAATACACATTCATATTAAATCTATATTATTGGTCATTTTCAAAATATATTTATATGAACAATAGAAATTACAGATTCCCACTCATGCATTAAGAATTTTTCCCATGACTTAACTATTATCTTCATTATCATGGCCATGCTTTAACTGAATTATAAAGAGGGAACAAATTAGTATAAAATGGCCATGATTTACCTAAAACAAGGGGATAACTTAATCAAACGTGGCCACAATTTAATGAATTATATCAAGACCACGATATCAAGTTGTATTTTTTTTTATGTGCATTTTATGGGTCGCAGACCCAGCGGTTTTATAAAAGTCTCCCTGCGACCGAGGCACAGTTGTGCGAGTCAGAGTGCTAGTAGCTGTACTGGCTGTGGTGCGTCTCACCTGGTTTAAATTTGCAGTGGCTTTGGCCACGCAGCTCTTATGGTGTAACATTAACTCTCCTTCCTGTTCCATATGAAAATTTAAGCGTGATCCCAGAGGAGCAGTAAAAGGTTGCACGCTGGCCAAACTGAGCTGCTGGTCGCGCACACTCGTGGTAGATCATTTAGACCAAACCACAGTCAGCCGGCATCATCAGGAGCGCCAATGGACTCAGCTCTTTGGTAACTAAATTTGAGACCAATAGGAAAAACGATAGGCACTGTTTATTATCTTGCCACAGTTTTAAACAAATGGGACGTTTTTGGTTGGAGAATCAAAAATGGCTGTGCAAACTATGATTCAGACTGTATTTTTTGAAGTACGGCTGGAGGATGAGTCAAGCGTGACTGGTTTGCTTCACGAGGGACATGTGTGTCTTGCATTACTGCTGTTATTTAATGGACAGGTTGAACTCTGAGGTTGCTCGATTCTGGGCAGATGTGGAGTGGATCCAGCTTTCGCACGTTTTCACGGCTTCTGCTTTTTTACAATGGCAATCATTGCCGATGATGTGAAGTAGAGATACGAGATGCTGCCATTGCATCATAGGGCTGCACAATTAACAATCAAGATTACGATTATGGCTGCCACAAGAAATTATTATTGAACCAATTGTATTACATTTTTTTAAATGTCAGCAAATAACAAAAACAAATGTTAATGTATATGCGCAAATTATTTCCATATCATGTGACGGAAAATATACTGAAACAATAATTAAATATAAATGTCTGTCATTTAGAAGGGGCGGAAACTATTAGCTATTAAACGATTAATGGCATATAAATTTATATTAAATTTAAAATTTAAATTACATTTAAATGAAATGTATGAATGTTTAATTTATGGTATATAACACATAATAAACACAATCAAGTCAAGGTGCATTAAAGCACATTTTTAAGTATATTCTCCAAATTTTCCAGAATATGCATAATAAATCGCAATTGGGGATGCTAACAACTTGATAATAATAAACTTGAAAATACCAACTCAACTTTCTTCATTTAAAGAGTGCATTTCCTCAGTCTTGCACATTCTGTGTCTGAGAGCATGCATGCGTGGCTTCCGCAACATATATATTATTGTCATTATGGCTCATTTTTAGTCATGATCAATTATTAAATTATATAATAGATGCAATTAAATTTTTGATATTATTGGATCAATGCATGTTTATTTATATGCTTTTATATCAACTAATGGCCACCTTACCTTCTATCTGTATTGGCTTCAGTTATGTTACTATGACTGATGTCAGTTTTAAGATTAGTTGGCCTGTGCAGTTTGACTGTGAATTTAATTAATTTATTAGTTAGGTCACAAAGTGAACAACAATGCTTAAACATCAGAAATAATGCATTTTATTAACATGATGAAAACTTACACTGTCATTTTGAGAGGATGATTAAACGTTCATGAAGAGGTTTGTTTTGCAAATGGTAAAGATGCAAAAAAATCACTGAGGAATAAGAAGATGGCGTTGCCTTTCCTCTATGGGTTAAAAACAATAAACGCTTGCCATCTTCATAAGCATCTTCATTATTAGTAGACAGAAATGAATGTCTTTTCAATAAAGAGTATGCAGATATCTCCCACACACAGTGAATATGATTATTCTCAGCTAGAAATGCGTTCCCCTCTTTTTCAATGGCAGGAGTCACTCCAGACGGGCAGTCTCACCTCCTGGCCTTCTTCTCTTTCATGAGTTTTTTGCTCTCCTCTCGTCTCCTCTTGTTGACGGGGTTGCGTGGATCATAGATCTCAAACGTGTCTTCGTCCTGCATATTGGCATCTTTTACCTTTCTGGTTTGTTCATCAAAGTGCAGAACATGGGCCATCCTAAATCACAAGGGGAAACAAAGTTCAGTTCAAAAGAACAGCAAAGCGCAGCTCATGGGCCACTAAATCATCAAAATCAGTGTTACAAGTGCTGGGAATCTCCCGGTGGAACAGATCAGATCAAACTTCCAACTTGGATGAGTCCGCAAACAATCTGTTTCAAAGCATCTTTAAAGAAATAACTCATACAAAAAATGAAAAAATCTGTCATTTACTCCCACTGTGAGTGGTGTCTAAACTAAACTAAAAAATAAAATATAAAACATTAATAAAAAAGTTAATAATATTTTAAGATAAATTAAATAGTATAAATTATAATAATTTATTAGCAGTAGTAGTAGTAGTATTGTTGTTGATATACTTATTTTTATTATAGTTTGTACGATAACAATTATTATTATTATTATTATTAATGGGTTTGGAATGACATGAGGGTGAGTAAATGGTGACAGAATTTTAAATTCTGGGTTAACTATCCCTTTAACTTTAATATAGCATTGGCGGAACATCTTTTGTCACAATCGGATCCACGCATGAAATTACTAAAATGTGAACTTTTCTTGACAGGTGACTGTGATTGAGCTGACCAATGACTGATTGATTGGTTTGGCAAAAAATTGCACAGACATCTTTCAACAAATTAACTGACTGAATATCTCATTACATAATTTGAGACAAACCTATTCAGCACAGCAGCAAACCAGTTAGACTGGTACTTGCAATTTTTGTATGCATGCGACTAGGGTCTGATCTTCAGCTTCAGCCTGTACAGCGATGCCCCATGTAGATGGTCTCAATAATACAGTACAGATGCTCATCTACATTGCATTTCTTCAGTAATGCTCTTTCTCTCTCTCCTCAAGGCAGGGCTGGAGGTGATTGGCAGGCAGAATCACAATCCACTGAGCATTCCTGAGTGCCAGCATCAGAAAGAATAGCTCACAGCTGGCTAAAGTCGCATCCTAAGGACTCCTGAAGACTGCAGCCCAATCCAAGACAGAGTTAACACAACGCCAACAGGACACAGAACTTCAGTTCTGTCATATCTCAGTAGTTCTACTAACGGCTTCTATGATTTCAGAAGTCCACACTAAGATATTTAAAGAGAAATTACTCCAATGTTGTTCCAAACCCATCAATTTTTTTCTTTGTATTCACAATCACAGTCCCCATTAACTTTCACCATACAGACAAAGACAGTTGAATCATTCTTCAAAATATCTTCTTTTGTGTTCCACAGAAGAAAGTCGGTCATACAAGTTTGGAATGATGTGAGTAAATGATGAATGGATTTTCATTCTGTTTGAGGTCATATTTAGGGCATTGTTTTTGAAGGACGACTAAGATGTGTGCATATCCACACATCTCACCTCTGCTCTGCTGACCTACATTTCATACTGAGATGATGGCTACAGAAAAACTGTCTGAATCAAGACATGGAGAGAACCTCAAAGAAACGTCAGGAAGGGTGAAACAGGTCATTGTTATACATCACGGACACGGCCGGATGGCTCTCTGGGGTCTCATCTAAACCAAAGAAAGATGCTAAAGGAACTGACATTCCACACCTGTTGGAGCTATTCTGGTGAAGGTCAGAATTTCTGGAACGACTCTATCCTTCACAAATCCAAATCTGCAGTGCAAAGCCCAGGGCTGGTTTGAAAGAACAAGACGTGACGGGACGCTTCAATAATTCAACGACTCCCAGCTGTCATTCAATACGGTGCAAGTTTTGGTGGTTTCACAGAAGTGTGTCAGGAAGTAACTGTAGGAGCTGAAGACAGATTTTTAAATTGAGCCCGTTGTCCGAGTCAAGATGAATGCATGAAGGAACCGAGAATGGAAGCGGCCTGCTCTCTAAAATTATGAGCCCTCTCATTGGTAAGTAATCCGCCACGCTGCTATTTTTGAGCCATCGCAGAACCCCTGGATTCAGCCAAATAGACACATAAAGAGTCTGTGAGTGCATGCGAGCCCATTTTTAAGTGTTCGGCCGAGTGTGTGCATGCTTGTGTCTATCTGAAGTCCGTAGGAGATGTGACAGCTCATCTAGAATGTCATGGCTATACTCTGGCAGACCCGCAGGACTCCCGTCGCGTAAGGCAGCCGGCTCTGATAATTTGTCTAGCAGTCTCGGTGATGACAGCCCGCCGGAGTCCTCGCCTAGAGTTATGGCTTGCGCAAAAATCCCACCGTTTGATTGGGGCTCTTATCAGGGAGGGGCTCCCGCCATGATGCCGAGGCCCACGGAAGCCTCTTCCTGAATTTATTTTTCTTTCGCTTTTGCAAAAGAGGGGGAAGCGGGAGCGGAGGCCTGGGCTCCTGGGCGAAAAGGGGTTTTTGTAGAGGCAGACACAGGTGGAATAGTTTACAATCTGGCCCAGACTTGACTTCCAGTGTCTGACCTGTTGTAACCCATGTTCCGTTTGTGGGGTGCAACAGGCGTTCAGAAAGTGGTACAGACTTCCCACTGCTGTTTTTCTAGCACTGGGGGCCTCCCGTCTCTCCTCCTCTTCGGAGTCAGGCCTAAAATGCCCCAGCATCGTGGGGGTCCTTAGACAGTAATGACAGTCCATCCTGAAAATTGAGGAAACACGTAGGAACCCGGGTTCATCTCAGAGGCCGTACTTACAAACGCATGCATCTTCATCACATATGCTAGGAAGATTATGGAGAAAACAGAATCAAACTGAAACATTTCTAATTGATATTCTATTTATGTACTTAAGCGCACAATCAGGGCCATAACTTTGTGCCACACATACAGCATTAAGATTGATGCTCCCTGGAGCCTGATTCATTTTGCAGCATCATAAATGTTATCCTGGCCAAAGAACTCAGCTGTCAATAACACCCTCGGCCCGACATGGAAACGGTCCCATCAGATCAGGACCAAAAAAAAATAAATCTAGAGGATGCCAAAAAGAAAATCTAAGCTGTGTTTAGTCTTCATATTTAACAGAGTGCAAAAATAAAACCGAACAGACTTAATATTTGCACAGTGAGTGGTGTATGTGATTTAGTGATCTAGTACCGCTGTGACATGGTAATTATTTCATTTCTGTCTTCATAATCTCGTAGTACGCTGTTGGATTGGAATGTCTCCAGTGACATACAGACAGATGAGGCAGTTGTTACAGCTCACGACATACAACAATGTCTGACACAATGCCTAGTAGTGAGTGATATTGTGAAAACAATCAGTAGGGAAGAGTGGGGTAAGATGTGCCGCTTTTTACTAATACCTGATTGTATTTAAGGATTTCTGTCATCAACTGAAATTACAAGTGTTGATAACTGAGCCATAAAATAAAAATATGACTTCTCAATAAAAAAAAATAAATAAAATAAAAATATGAACATTTATATGAAAAACAGCAATAACAGCAATAAAACAATCCCAAAAAAGTACTTTTTTCTGCACATTATTTGCATTTTCATAAACTATCCAGAAAAAAAGGTTTAATAAAAAAAACAAAAAATAATAATTAGAATGTTTTTCGTAGTCACTGGCACAGGTACCATTTAGGAAAAATGTTTTAGTAATTAATGGATAAAAATATAGCCAAACAAATTACACGATTTAAGCACTGAACATTCACACGTCATATATATATTTTTGGCCCAGGAAATGTTTGCAATGACAAAATTAATTTTAGCTGTCATGTCACAGGCAGCTGGATGTGATGGGATCTTACTAAATATATAGTTGCATGTAAAAAATTGTTTAATGAATATTACATAGTTTAATGAATTAAGGGGTGCGACACACTAGCTTGGTCTAGCTAGATCCTGTTGACCATCACAACTTGACAGACCAAAACCTGGTCTTCAAAGTGAAGCCAGTTGACCAGCTCGCTAGTTATGCTGATTAAAAAGCCTGGTATGGACACCAGCATGCCTATATCCAAAACATATGCTGGTGTTATGGAAAATTCCAACAATGGTTTATCACCGGGCGCTGGTTCTGCTGGCACTCGTAATGAGCGTCTGTTAAAAAGACAGCACGCGTCTGACTGCAGGTTGACGTGCCATGTCTGGCGTTCGGTGGGTGTGACACGTTCCATCTGGGCACTCCGTCTGCTGAAGCAGTTATTTACTCAGTTAAGTCAGCTGAGAAAACTACTTCTCCACAAGTGGCTATTGCAGCGCAGCAAAAACAAACACTGCATACTGTTCTAATGGTGTCAGCGCGCTGCAGAGCCAAACGCATTACTTGGCTGGAGAGCGAGGTGGCTCAGGCACACTTAAGGCAAGCAGCTGTATGAAAGTTTCGCTATGTTAGTCCAAATAAATAGCTCTGCTACCTTAATGCGAAACAGTAGCTGTGCATTGGGACAACCAATGAGGCACGGGTTTTTGAGAATGCATTTGATCACAGACAACTGCAAGTCCATTAGTGCATTAAACCTCTGTAGGAATGGAGAAGCGAGAAAAAGCAACTCACCAGCCCTTATCGTCATCCTCGCCAAGTTCCTCGACGGCTTCCTCTGGAACACTAGGAGTCTCCGAAATCGCAGATGATAGTTTGGATTTGAAGTGTTCCAAAAGGGCGAGTGTCTGTAAAGGCAAGAGAAAGTGTGTTATTTTGACTTTGGGTGTTTTTGAATTTAAAAAAGGCTCTACGCTTATTCAAAGGGACAGTTCATGTAGAAAATCCTGTCATCACCCTCATTTGATTCCAAACCTGTATGACTTCCATTCTTCTATTCAACAGAAAGGTCGAGTGACCGACATAAATCTTTTTTGTGATGATGTAAGTTTGACTAGTGTGCAGGATTTATATTTTTCTAGTTTATATTGGACTTTTGTCCTACGCACCTATGTATGATTAATGTGTGAGGCACTATATTTTGTATTGGGTTCTGTGGAAGGAAAATCAGTTTTCCAAGCACTGAAAGTCAATGGGGTCCAGTGTTGTTTGGGACTCCATTGACTTTCACTGTAAGGACAAAAACAGCTGAAACAGTCTGTCATTCACTGAAAATGTTGGCATGCCCTCCAGCACATTCAAGTAGTGACATTTGGTTTATTCTTGAGTCAAATCTTTGCTATGAATAATTCAATTGACTTTACTACAGATAATTGACTAACAGCCTGCGGACAGACTCTGGAAAGGAATAGTAGAATACAGTATGGTGGATGCTTTTAGAAAAGGGAATGGTTTAAATCTGTAATTTCAGTATTTACAATACCCAATATAACCTAATACAAAGTCTTGTGCTTTATGTTTTGTTAAAGGGGTCCTATTATGCTTTTACACTTTTTTAATTTTAGTCAGTGTGTAGTGTGTATGTTTGGGCATTAAAAAGATCTAGAAAGTTACAAATCTCAAAGTCCACTCCAAAGGGAGATATTTAGTTTTTTAAAAATCCCTTTTCAAGAACTACAA
>NW_015539870.1:2346020-2353859 GCF_001515605.1 Sinocyclocheilus anshuiensis
CATGAGAGCATGTTCTAGTACACCCCCAAAACAAAATCAAGACTTTGTAAAAGAGCATAATAGGATCCCTTTAAAATGCATTTGAAGTAATTTAGCATTAATATTGCATTTTCAATATACAAGACTTGAAATTGCGACCATTTTGGTCCCATATGCTCCCCAAATTTAATCTGTGCAACCTCAAAATATATTTGGGAACATTTGTGCGAGTGCATATAATTGTTGTTGTGGAACCTGTTTTAATTTCTCTAAAAACGTTCAGAGTATGTGCCTTCTGAGTGTTGATACGGTGACCTGTCTGCCGTTCTATGAAACGTTAGGCTACATAACCAATTAAACTTCATCTTTACATTCTTAACTTTAATGCAGATTTTAGACTGGTTAATATTAGCTGTCAATCACCCAGTCACTGCTTTCCGCTGTCAGGTGACAGGGAGCTAACTACCGCGGGGAATGTAAAGGGCTGAAGAAGAGAGAAAATAAAAAAAAGAAACACGGATAGATTTATTTTGTGAACCACCTAAAGTTACAAATAATGGTGCTGGTGATAGCGATCATGTGGTGAATGTTGATCCACCAGCCGAATAGAAGGCGTACAGTTTTCGGAGAAAATGGTTGAAAGACTTCGAGTGGCTTCGCTATGAAAATGCACTGTGCTCTATGCACTGCATTCACTGTAAAGCCTGTGGGACAGAGTTTACAGGTAACACAGTGTTTGCCCTTGAATCAACTCATTTTAATCCTGAAGACCTTGATTAGCTTGTTCAGGTGTGTTTGATTAGGGTTAGAGCTAAACTCTGCAGGACAGTGGCACTCCGACGTTGCCTATCCCTGATATAGTTAATCAATATCACAAGAAGAGTGCTGTTTCCTCCAAAAATCAGCCTGATTACAAATGTGATATTGATTTTATACAACTGTTCAACAAAAAATTAGTTAATATTAAGAGACTTATGTTTTAGACACTATATTTACTCTTTTTGCTCTATTTCGCCAACAAAAATAATTCCAAGCACAGTCACAGCGCTGTTTTGCGTCTCTGAGAACCAATACAAAATCTGCATTAAAGTTAAGAATGTAAGGATAAAATCTGTTAATATATAATTTGTAGTTGTGGTGCTCCTAAATTTTTGGTGAGTGCTCCTACATTTTTGCTGGTGCTCCTAACTTTTTGAAGTTGGGAGCACCAGTGCTACCAAGTAAAAAAGTTAATTTCGAGCCCTGATATATGACGAATAAAATTTCACTCTGTCACACAAAGTCTGACTTTAGATTTTGAAGTTGCAATAAAGCACACTAGTGGCCACAACAGTCTTCATACAATCACCTGTGTTTCACAGAAGAAAGTAAGTCAAAAAGGTTTGAATTTGAGTAAATGATGGCAGCATTCTCATTCTTGGGTAAACTTGTCATTTAGTTCAATTCAATTCAATTCAAATTTATTTGTATAGCGCTTTTCACAATGCACATTGTTTCAAAGCAGCTTTACAGAAAATGCAATGTGTCTACATTACAATTTAGAGTGATCTGTTATCAGAAGTGAATGTGCCCCATTAATGTTCATTTCACAAATGAACAGTTCAAGACAATAGAATCATACAGTTAGCTAACATGAATTAATTTCAGGCAGAAGCTCATTAAAGCGATTTTTACAAGTGTGATCATAATGATTACAATATAGAGAAATTTTGGCATCTGTGCATGTCGATTCAAGTTGGCATCATCTGGGGTCCTCGCAGGGGTCAGCATCATCTCTTCACAGGTGTGGGGTCATCTGAAGTCTTTCTATGAGGCTGGATCCACGCTGGAGCTGGTGTAATCTCCAGTTACCTCGAGATGGGCATCCCGGGGTAGGAACAGAAAGACAGACAGAAAAGAATTAGTGTAGCTGCTGTTCATAATGTTTCAAGCAAAAAAAATAAAATAATAATTATATATATATATATATATATGTGTGTTTGTCCTGTCAGCAGATGTGTCTTATATGATCTTATGGTAAAGTCTGGTGACGAGTGTTTTCACCTCGTTTAAAATAATGAAAATGCCAGATAGAGGGGGACTACTATATTCTCCATGCATTCACTGCAGCTGAAGACTGAACTTAAAGGAAGAACCAAACATAACCAAGTTGAGACCTCAGTCACAGTGGCGTTTACCGCTTCAAGCATGACTTCTACAAGAGAAATGGTGAATTGGAGAATGTATTTAGTGTAAAAGAGGGGCAACCCAGTTGAGATTGGTGACTAAAAACATGGAAAGTTCAGGTGGTGCTCTTCAACAAACCCTCAAGGCACAATGCTCCGGTTACTAATGTAACCTTGGTTTCCTGAGACGAGGGAGCGAGCGTTGACACACTTATGGGGAAACTCCTGTTTACTCTGATACTGAAGCCTGATTGGTTCATGCTCGTGTGGCTGCACGAACCAATGGCACTTCAACCCGCCAAAAGGGGAGGAGCCGACCTCTATATAAGTCGGCTCTTAGCGCCATTTCATCAGAAACTTTGGACAGAAGCCACAGTCATCGACTCGCGTGCAGTCTTATAGCACGGCAGCCTACGCGACGCTCGTTCCCTTATATCAGGGAACCGAGGTCATGTTAGTAACCGTAGCATTCCCTATCCACCGTTCTCTCCCGTTGCGTTTAACACGCTTATAGGGAATGCGTCCAATAGCGCCTGCTATGAGCAAGTGCAGAACGAAGCTGCTCTGCAAGCCCAGCCCTGGAGCACTCATGCTAAGGGCTCCTGTAAGCTTGAGCCAATAATGAGAGACTGTTCGACACTGTTTCAGTGTTTGATGACGCCACGAGTTATTACAGACACTAGGAAGTTAGAGCATGAAGTCCCAGTTCAACTTTGCCTCAGGAAGCTCTAAAATTCCTGTTTAAATAGCCAAAATGAGGCCAGCTGCCCTGCCAACAGAAACAGGATAGAGAGGAAAATTACATGATGCCGGTTCATACTTGCAAGCTATGCTGAAATAGATGTATTTATGTTTTTTCCCCACTCATCTCTGGATGCAGTGTGCTTTATTTACTTGTAAGATGCACATGTAGCAAAGCTGGTTCTCATTGTACAACTGAAGGGGACATTCTGACTTCAATCTTATATAATAGATCATGCTAGTTCACTGAAAAAATCTGACCTACAGAAAATAGTTAATATTAGATAAAGGCTTTGAGTTTACTTTTATTGTAAATCGTAATATTAATGAGTTAAAGAAGGCCTACTGATCTTAATTAAAGAGAAAACTCAAACGAAGTTCAACCTCTTGAAATGTCTCCAGTCTTATTGCGGTGCAGTTTTATCTCTCACCAGTAGATGGTACATAAGACGCCTTTTGAAAAACATTTTTTTTTGCGTTTACGCATGACCTCGTGATCATTTCAAGAGGTCTTTCAAAGTAGTACTAGTTACTAGTTAGCACCATGAATATACCAAATAAATAAATATATAAATAAACCCACCTGCGATTTTTTGTGTGGTCTGTCATCGCTTGGCGCGCCGGAAGTTGTCTACACGTCATATTCATGCGCCGTGCGCGCTCAGCGTTGAGCTCACGCAGGTCCAGGTTGAACGTCTGAACTACAAACATGGTAAAATAAAGATCCTTCTTTAGCTAATGGCTTTTAGATGATCATGCTTGTATGAGTGTACATTTATAAAAGTAATCACATCGCTTGTTCTCTGAAAACGACTGTATCTTCTGTAATACGAAGCGAAACTCGAGAGCGGAGTCATTTTTCACCGCTGACAGAAGTTTGTCAAGTAACCAGATTTAATAATAAACGTAACGTTACATTACGCAGTTCCTCTGATCAGATGCTTATAAGGTTTCTCAAGTATGAGAGTTGCATTTTCATACGGGTATATATGTTATATCGTAACGCTACATGTGAGCACCTGCTTAAATGAACGATTGCTGTTTTTATTTCTAGGCTCGAAACGCAGAAAAGGCCATGTGAGTGTTTTCCTCTTATATTTCTGTCAGAACTTTCTCTTGTGTCCTCTGCAGAACTTCCTATCAATGCTTTTTCCTTTATTCTGCAGGACGGCCTTGGCCAGGTTTCGTCAAGCCCAGCTTGAAGAGGGAAGGATTAAAGTGAGTGCACTTTGTCATCTAAACACTGATGTGCTGAGAGCATCTCTATGGCTTGTGCTTGTGTTCACCTGATCATATGACACATTCACAGGAAAGAAGACCTTTTCTTGCTTCAGAGTGTAATGAGTTACCTAAAGCAGAGAAGTGGAGGAGACAGGTCAGAAGATTCTGGTTAAATGCTATAATGCTACATATGCATATTAACTCGGTTAACCTCCATTTTTCTTGCACTTCTAGATTATCAGTGAGATTTCAAAGAAAGTCGCCCAGATTCAAAACGGTGAGAATATGTACAAGGAAAAAAAGCAAACATGAAATGTACATGTGGCGTTTACTAACTAAACTCCTGCCTGTCTTCCTCAGCTGGTTTGGGGGAATTTAAGATTCGTGATTTGAATGATGAAATCAACAAGCTGCTCAGAGAGAAAGGACACTGGGAAGTCCGAATCAAGGAACTGGGAGGCCCTGACTACAGGGTAAGAATATGAGTGCCGAGTTAAATGATTTTTATTGCATTTTTTGTCCATTTCATCTCAAATCATATTACATTTAATGCATATGGTTGCTGTATTAAATCAAATCAATTACAAATGTATATTTCTAACTTTGATCAGAATGTGCTTTGTTTGCCAAGTGCGTGCAAACACACAAGGAATTTGTTGTTTTGTTTTCATAGCATCTACAGTGAGCTCCTGAGATAACCAGTGAAAATAGTTCAGTTTTGCATGTTTCCAGTTTAATAAAAGATTCGATCGGCATAATAAACTGATCTCAAAAATGAACACAAGAATGTTTCAGTGTTTGGTTTGTCTTTTGCGTTAATGGAGCTGACATAAAACCTGAGATCACCCGAGCAATGTCACACATTTGCATTTAGTGGCTTTAAAATATTGAAATGTATCTGAAATACCTCGTCCCTATTTTATGTAATGATACTTTTTTGAATTCTTCAAAATCATATAATATTTGGTTTATTTCCCAGGTATGTAAATCCCAGGTTGTTCATGTGGTCTCAGAGGTTTAAACTGCGCTGTATTTGCTTTATGGCAGTGTTTCATATTTGTCAGCACGGCTTGAGCGTGTGTGTTTGCGTTTTAATAGAGAGTGGGGCCGAAGATGTTGGACCATGAGGGTAAAGAGGTGCCAGGAAACAGAGGATACAAGTATTTCGGTGCGGCTAAAGACTTACCAGGAGTCCGAGAGCTGTTCGAAAAAGAGCGTACGTTCAGTCACATAATAACTGATTGAGATCTGCTGTTTTCTATTAGTATTAGAACTCTGTGTGATGATATGTTGTAGCTGAGAGGTTAATGATATCTCTGGTTTAATAAAAACATTGTGACTTACTGTGAATTATTGCTGTCAGCATGTTTTGACGCCCAGTTCCTTTGACCAGAAATGTGCATTTTAGGCATCCTGTATAACATGATCATCTGAATATGTGAACATCTGCCTGACATTTATCTGTTTGATTTTCCATTGCAGCTGTAGCACCACCCAGAAAAACACGAGCGGAGCTGATGAAGGACATAGATGCTGACTATTATGGTTATAGAGACGAGGACGACGGCGCTTTAGTACCATTGGAACAGGAATATGAGAAACAAGGTGGGGCAAGTTCAGCTAAACGCTAGAAATACATAGTTTATCAGTGACTATGTTGACCAACACTGATGTTTTTTTTATACCTGATTAGGCTGATATTAGAAGCTGGTAATGTAAGGGCTTTTGTTTTCTAATTTTTATAGAAGTTGTTCAGCCAAAAATGGAAACTCGAATACATTTCTTTATTTAGCAGACAATTTTCTCCAAAGTAATTTAGCATACAAGCCAACAATACTTCAATACAGCAATGTCAAGTTTTAAGAATAAGGTAGATTAGTCATTTAATTCAATTTAAATGTGTATAGCGCTTTTCACAATACACATCGTTTAAAAGCAGCTTTACAGAAAATGCATGTGTCTACATTACAAAGCAGAAGTGAATGTGTCCAAGTAATGTTCATTTCACAAATGAACAGTTCAAGACAGTTCCATTATAAGAGCAGGAGAAAATCTTAGTGTCTTGAAGCTATGACTTACCTGAGCCTCTCGGCCAGAGCCTTTCTTCAGTTTCTGCTTCCTTTTGTCTTCATACTTCTTCCTGCTCTCCAGGTACTCCGTCACCGCCTCACTGGTCGGCTTACTGTCACCTTTGAGAGAAAAGAAGAGCGATTACAATCTAGATAAGAGAAATTAACTTCCTGTCATTCCAGAGCAGAAGTTATTACTATCATATGAACATAACTATGAAATACATAAAGTTTATACTGCTATAAACTGAGATGAAAATGACAGCTCCTGTGGGCCACTTCCTTCCAAGAATAATCATATAGCCAATGCCAAAATTTAGGTCCTAAGACCCTCATCAGTGCAAAGGCCAAAATGTATGACTTTTGCAGTCCAAATGACTTTCTGTGCTATAAAGAGATGGATTTTATTCAAATTATAAGGAAACACATGTGATATACAGACATATATACTGAAAGGATTAAACAAATGAAATGGGAAACACATCAAAATGTGTTTATGTAACACTGAGACTATCCCATCGTTCAAAATAATCACAGCGAACACTACAAAATTAAGAAAAACTAGACATACTGAGAAACTGCAAATGTCAGCATGTAAGCATCTAATGAAATAAAACAGTTCTGTCATGTCCTCTATGATATTATAACAGCTTTATTTGATGGCACTTTGCAGCGTAAGTGTGCACAACATGCCTATTCATTTTTCATTTCAAAGTGAAATGTAAACCAGAAAGATGACAATAAAGCAATACGTCACAAGATGATGTGTGTTACAGTGATTTCACCACAGAAAAGGGGGTTTTGGACACTCTGATTTGTGACAGAAATTTTATACAAGACAGCAATGTTCAATAAATAGTTACATTTATGAAAATAATTGGAATAAAGAATTCATTTGCAAAATAATATAGTTCATAAGCCAAACCGTTTACAGTTGTCACACAACGTTGCAACTTGCGTATTAAAGGGGTCATATGATGTTGCTAAAAAGAACATTATTTTGTGTATTTGGTGTAATGAAATGTGTTTATGCGGTTTAAGTTTAAAAAAACACATTATTTTCCACATACTGTACATTATTGTTTCTCCTCTTTGCCTTTCTGAAACGCGTCGATTTTTACAAATCTCATCGGTCTGAAAAGCGAGGTGTGCTCTGATTGGCCAGCTATCCAGTGCATTGTGATTAGCTGAATACCTCAAGCATGAGACGGAAATGTTACGCCTCTACCATATTGTGATGCCGTGTCCCGGCCGGAGCGACGAGAGAAAACCAATAAAACCTATTATAAACTAGGCATTTGTTGCATCCAGTGGGGACATAATTACGGATTATAATGACTTATACTGTCTTTTTACACGTTGCGTTGCATCGTGCCGCGTAAACATAAAACCATGTCTGCATTTGTGATCGGAAAAATGACAAACAACAAGTGCTACACTCTACACTGCCCAAAACTCGGGTTTGAATCGTCAGTGGCAAATTCTTTAAAACGTACTTACAGGCTGTGAGTCAGAAGCGCCAGACTGTCCTTGCAAAGTTGGAACTGCCCCACTTTATAGAAACAGCCTTTGTGCACAGACAATGCGTCTGTAGGCTACTCTGCAGGTTCAGGAAACAGTCCTCCGTAAAAATGTGCTGCACACATCTGAATATTTGGGTTGAA
>NW_015539870.1:2354212-2370764 GCF_001515605.1 Sinocyclocheilus anshuiensis
GCACCAAGAGCTTGTAACACTCCAAAGAGAAAGGAAAAATTGAAATCGCATCATATGACCCCTTTAATATAAAATGCATGCTCTCAAACATTCATCAGCTTTTTACAACGGCTTTAAACAATTCATACAGAATTTACAGTACTGTGCAAAAGTCTTAGGCCGTTAGTATTTTCACCAACAAAAAAAATGGTTTAAAGTAAGTTATTTCTATCTTTTGCTGTAGTGTGTCAGTAGGAAATATCAGTTTACATTTCTAAACATTCCTTGTGCCATTAATTGTAATAATCCAGTGAGGTTTTTGTATGCAGAAGAAATCTGACAACAGCCAGTGCTCCACACAGAGATCTCTCTATATATATTTATATACATATACAATTTGTTGGGGCCAGGACTGTTAAAATATTATAGCATTTTTCATATTTATTATGATATTTTCTAGATAAATAATTACACTAACACATTTAAAAGGTAGCCATATTATGTATTTATTTATTTGGTCCAGCTCTCTCTGAGCATTTCAGTCCTAATGTATACTTTAAGTATGCACTTTGTTTAAAGTTGTTCATGTTGTTGTGTTAAGTCCACTAGGAGTACTTACTAGCAATATAGTGGTTACAAATATCAACAAACCTCTTGAACTTTACAACAGTTTCAGCCACCAACCTTCCTGCAAAGCTACAATACTGTGAACAGTTTTAGGCACTTGTGTAAAAATCCTGTAAAATGAGGATGCTTTCAAAAATAATGTCATAAATAGATTTTCTTTACCAATTAACTTCTATTAACTAAATCAAACATTTGGTGTTGACTACCCTTTGCGTTTAAAACAGCTTTTAAGCTGGATGATGCTGAGATCAGATCTCTGTGTGCAGCACTGGATGTTGTCAAACTCACTGTGCAAACAAAAGTCTCACTGCATTATTACAATTAATGGCAAAATGAATGTTTAGAAATGTAAACTGATATTTCCTACTGACACACTACAGCAAAAGATAGAAATAACTGACTTTAAACCATTTTTTTGTTGGTGAAAATACTAATGGCCTAAGACTTTTGCACAGTAGTATATGTAAAGCTATTTGCTTTATAGTGGAGAGAGTGGGAAAAGATGTGTGAGTGTGAATATTTAATAAATATTCAATAATAAATATTCAGAAAAGGCCAATCATATACATTTTCCTGTAACTGCATTTTAAAGCAATGTTTTATTAGATGTTAAATCCATTTTCTACATGGCAGGTAAAATCAATATTATGTCAAAGCAAAATTATCCAGGTGTAAAACTACAAGTTAGCAAACTGCCAATGTATTAAACAACATAAAATGCTTGGCTAAATATTTTTTATTTTCTTTTACATTTTTAAAATTGTAGCTGAAAATTTGAATGGTTTACTAAATTTGAGACATTTTTCTGTCTGGTTTAAGAAAACACAAAAACGTGCACAAAAAAAAAATAACTCTGGAATGAGACTGGAATGTTTAAACTCTTACAATGTTTAGAGAAATGACAACAAACCTTGAACAACAGCTCATCATGTGATGTACAGACAATGCTGAAACATAGTATTATCCAATGAAATTAGTTTCCTACTTCAAATGCTTACATTAAAAAGCCCTGAACCCTGCAAGAGGATAAATACGATAAAATGGTCATATAAAATTCTCTCCTAATCATTCGCAACAATTTGAAAGGTGCATAAAAAATAAAGTGTATTCTACAAATCCCATGCTAGAATGGCAGGAATTGGAAAAGTCAATAACATCAAGGCTGGACTGTTGACACTGGTGTCTACAGGTATTAATGTGCCACTGCAAATTCCCCAGCTCAGACGGCGGACGCTGATGTCACAGATCGCCCGGCGGGTACAGTGCTTCTTTTGACCACACCTGCCCTCACGGCAACTATGACTGAATGCTTCTCCACAACAAGCTCAAGGGGAACAAACTGCATCAGACGGAGCCTCCAGCATCTGGGTGATTTATTTCATGTTAGCGCTGTCATGTAACGAAAAATCTTTTTGCTCTCACAAATGGAACACTTGTTTATTCTTCGTATTTATGGTGCACTGAAAACCGCATTGGAGAAAGGCTGGAAATGTGTTTTTCAGCAACCGAGAGAGCGTGCCATGCGTTCGTCTGAGAGCCACTGACTGTGTTTGAAAATGTTTAGTCTGTGGCATGAGCTAATAGAAAACTAGAAAGACAGAAAGAAAGTAATGAGCCAGAGACTATTAAAACACACTGACTGTGTAGAAAACTGAACACTCTACCTCTTTTCAAATCTATAAAACAAGGGCTGCCAATATGAGCTGAAAGCATGTTTAGCATGGCCATAGTCCAGACAGTGAAAGATAAAGCTTTGATAGGACTGAAATAAACATGTATTAAAACAAAGTACAAGAACTTCTACATTCTTTGAGTAGTTTGTATATGCTATGCATACATGGCAATAAATCAGAAATGAATATTGCTGCAACAGTTTTAACGTTTCTTTAAAGGACTATTATATTATATTATATTATATTATATTATATTGTATTGTATTGAAACAAAGTACAATAACTTCTACATTCTTTGAGTAGTTTGTATATGCTGTGCATATGGTGCATCTCAATAAATTAGAATGTCGTGGAAAAGTTCATTTATTTCAGTAATTCAACTCAAATTGTGAAACTCGTGTATTAAATAAATTCAATGCACACAGACTGAAGTAGTTTAAGTCTTTGGTTCTTTTAATTGTGATGATTTTCGCTCATTTTCCACGACATTCTAATTTATTGAGATGCACCTGTACATGGCAATAAATAAAAAATGAATATAGCTGCAAGTTTGAACGTTTATTTAAAGGACTATTATATTATATTGTATTGTATTGTATTGTATTGAAACAAAGTTCAAGAACTTCTATATTCTTTGAGTAGTTTGTATATGCTGTGCATACAGGGCAATAAATAAAAAGTGAATATTGCTGCAACAGTTTGAACGTTTCTTTAAAGGACTATTATATTATATTATATTGTATTGTATTGTATACACTACCACTCAAAAGTTTGGGGTCAGTAAGATTTGTTTTCTGAAAAAAATTAAAACTTTTATTCAGCAAGAATGTATTAAATGGATCAAAAGTGACCGTATTTCTAATGCTATATATGATTTCCATTTCAAATAAACACTGCTTTTTTTTACTTTATATTCATCAACGATTCCTGAAAAAATAATGATAAGTTTCCACAAAACTGTTTTCAACATGGAATTTCTGAAGGATGATTCTGAAAGAACTTTTCTGAAGGATCATGTGACGCTGAAGACTGGAGTAATGATGCTGAAAATTCAGCTTTGCATCACAGGAATAAAATTACATTTTAAATAAAACAGACAGTTAAAATATTTCACAAAATGACTTTTTACTGAATTTGATCAAATATATGCAGCCTTGGTGAGTCTAAGAGACTTCCAAAACATAAAAAAAAATTGTTAATGGCCTGTAAGGGATAGTTCACCCAAAGATGAAAATTCTGTCATTAATTACTCACCCTCATGTCGTTCCAAACCCGTAAGATGTTCGTTCATCTTCGGAACACAAATTAAGACCCTGATTTCTGATAAGCTTTCTGACAGCAACGCAACTGAAATGTTCAAGGCCCAGAAAGGTAGTAAGAACATTGTTAAAATAGTTCATGTGACATCAGTGGTTCAACCGTAACGTTACGAAGCTACGTGAATACTTTTTGTGCACAAAGAAAACAAAAAAATGACTTTATTCAACAATTTCTTATCTTTCGTGTCAGTCATACAAGCTCTTAAGTAAGATAAAACCTGTTATTGAAGAGCTGTTAAATAACTGTAATCATCAGAATAGTTGAATAATTGTAATAATTGTTGGATAAGTCAATTACCAAAATTATTGTTAGTTGTGACTGATGTTTCATTTGACTTTAAGTGAGACCCTCTTTATCATGGCATAAGAACCTGATAAAACCCCTAGACACAACTGGATGACGTTAATATGCCTGTCAGGCAAACATCTCGCCCTTTAGCTGAAAGCATTTCTGGGCTAGACTTACCTGAGGTGTAATGTTCAGGTAGAGTGGAACTTAATTTAATAACTAAAGTTTGAGTGAAACAGGTTATTTGAAGAGAATGGCTATCATTAGCTACTCAAACCATGCAATTACTCATTTACAGAGGTATTCAACGCATGAATGCCACAAATTCGGAGATGTGATTGAAATCACCTTTCTGAAAAGTCAGCGCTAGTCACAACCCTTTTCTTGGTGATTTATGTGAGCAAAAAGTGATGCCTTCCACTCGGCTTGCTCAGCGCTCGCGTTTGGGCCCAGCTGCAGACCGCGACTCGCAAGTCTGCTGAATGATGACACCCTTAGGGCCTACAGCAGCAGCACACTCCATCGACTCCAACTGGTGTTGCCAAGTACTGTCTTTGAGTTTGACGGCTATTCTAACAACATTCCATCGGTCTCCTGTCACTCGGGCTAAAAAGAGCTACAAATCAAGCAACCGGCAGCAGGGGGTTGATGGGGACGACAAACACCTCGTCATTTGGGAGGTGGATTATTTCCCTTTTGCTGGTCAAGATCGAGGGGATGAATTCAAGGCTTCTTGAAGCAACAGTAACTGGGGTCTATCAGTCAGCACTGACGTCTTCAGCACATGAAGACCTGAGCTTCTGCTGTACGATACACTGTGTAATTCAATATCAAAGATCTAAGCTTAAACAGAAGGAACAGTTAATAATCCGGTGTTCAAGACACCACCATAACTTCTGTGTAGAACTGTTATCATCCTAAAAATGAAGGCTACCAAAAGCAATTACACATGAAGGCAGTAGTTCTCAACCTTTGAATATTCAAAGGCAGACTCTCTCAAAGTCAATATTTGAAGGCCCTTCTACACAGGCCTATTTACTTTTTATGAAATAACAGAGTTGCTTTTTTCTAGCTTTTTATTAATAGAAATTGTGGCTCTCAATACACCCCTTCTTTTCTTTAAAAAAAAATGCTCAGATGACACTTAAAATAGCAGTGAATGGCCAATTTTGGAGCATTTAAAATGAGAAATATGAAATTTATATTTTTTTATAAAACCACTTCTTCTGTGGAAACTTGTGTATTATTGGAGCTGTAAAGTGGTTTAAATAATTTTTACAATCATTTTAGGGTTTTAGCTGTTGCATCGTCATGGTAATATGTAAAATTGGATATAACTTTGCATCTAAAAGGTTAGCAAGCAATTTTTTCACAATAAAATATGTCAATATACCTACTGTGTTACATCATGTGGCTATATTATTAAAACTTATGGATAGGCCCCATTTATTTCCATTGTAAGTGCCTCACTGTAACCAATAATTTTTTCGGTAATACTTTAGAATACGGAACACATATTCGCTATTAACTAAGCGTTTTCCCTGAACAAACTCCTAATTTGCTGCTTATTAATAGTTAGTAAGATAGTTGTTAAGTTTGGGTATGGGGTGGATTAAGGGATCTAAAATATAGTCATACAGAATAAAGTATTAATATGTGCTTTAGAAGTACTAATGTACTGCCAATATGTTAGTAATATGGATGCTAATAAGCAGCTAATTAATAGCGAGAATTGGTCCTTAAAATAAAGTGTTACCTTTTTTTCTTTTTTTATATTTAGATTTCTTTTTCCACAGAAAAAAGAGAGATAACTGGAAATTAATGTTGTCACAAACAACATTACGCCCTAAATTTTGTTGACTGAGCTTAACTTGTACTGAACCCCAAATATCATACATATAATAGATTTTTTTACATATTCTAGAATATATATTTTTATACAAACACACAAAACCAGTCAAAACTTTGGAATATTTTTTCTTGGAATATTTTTTCTAAGTCTCTTATTCTCAATAAGGCTGCATTTATTTGATCAAAAATACAGTAAAAAAAAAAGTAATATTGTGAAATAGTGTAATAATTGAAAAGAATTGATGTCTATTTTAATAGATTTCAAAGCATCATTACTCCAGTCTTCAGTGTCACATGATCCTCCAGAAATCATTCTAATATGCTGATTTGCTGCTCAAGACACATTTCTTCTTATTATCAATGTTGAAAACAGTTATGCTGCTTCATAATTTCAACTGTGATACATTACCATTCAAAAGTCTAAAAGATCTTTAACATTTTAATTAATACTTTTATTCAACAAGGATGCATTAAATGGATCAAAGGTGACAGTAAAGAAATATGTAACCCTGGACCACAAAACCAGTCTTAAGTTGATGGGGTATATTTTTAGCAATAGCCAAAAAAAACATAGTATGGGTCAAAATTATTGATTTTTCTTTTATGCCAAAAATCATTAGGATATTAAGTAAAGATCATGTTCCATGAAGATATTTTGTAAATTTCCTACCGTAAATATATCAAAACGTAATTTTTGATTAGTAATATGCATTGCTAAGAACTTCATTTGGACAACTTTAAAGGCGATTTTCTCAATATTTAGATTTTTTTGCAACCTCAGATTCCATTAGTTTTCAAATAGATGTATCTCAGCCAAATATTGTCCTATTCTAACAAACCATACATCAATGGAAAGCTTATTTATTCAACTTTCAGATGATGTATAAATCTAAATTTCGAGAAATTGACCCTTATGACTGGTTTTGTGGTCCAGGGTCACAAAATGTTGTATGTTACAAAACACTTCTATTTCAAATAAATGCTGTTATTTTGCATCTTACATACAGCAAAGAATCCTGAAAAAAATAGCGATTTCCACAAAATATTATGCAACAAAAATGATTTTCAACATTGATAATAATAAAAATCGTTATTTATAATTGAGCACTAATGATACTTGATAATAAATAAGCAGCAAATCAGCATATTAGAATGATTACTGAAGGGTCATGTGACACTGAAGACTGGAGTAATGATGCTGAAAATATCAGCTTTACATCACAGGAATAAATTACATTTTAAAATATATTCTAATAGAAAAGTTATTTTAAATTGTAATATTTCACAGTATTACTGTTTTACTGTACTGTAGTGAACTTATCCAATTCACAGCTACCAACTAAGAGTTTTACTTTAAAAAATGTAAAATATGATGTTGATATTTATTGGTGGCAAATGTAGTGCAAGTACACAAATGCACTGAAATACTTTGATAAGAAATAAATTGCTATTGTGCCTTTTTTTCATAAGATTCCGCTCTCACAATTTCTCTTGCACATCAACGTGTTTGACTGACAAGGCGCCATCGAAATAAAACACCCTGTGCACACAGGCATAACCTGTATAAATAACTCAAGAGTGGTAGAAAGAATGTTGCCACATCATTTAGGGTGGGTATAAAACGGACAGTGTTTTTAGCATGTCTCTCTTATTTTTGGCTCTCACAAAAGACAGAAAGAGAAAACCAGACTAGCCGAACATGCTATAATTTATGTCTTGAAAACTTGAAGAGATGTCTGTCGAAAATAATAATTCAAAAAGGTACAAATGTCTTCTACTTTGCTTGCTGAATTGCGGAGGAGACAATTGGCTTCTTCCTAAAATAAGATACCAGATGCCAAGAGAGCGGCTTGCTGTTATTAGAGAGAGGGGAGGAATGCGTTTGCTTTCGGGACTAAATACAAAGCTGGAAGTAGCCTAAGAAAAGAAAATATCGATACATGCGAGTATCGCGATATTTTGTTTAGTGATACTGTATCGATTCTCAAAAACGGAATATCGATATTTAAAAAAAAAAATCTTACAAGATTCATCATGGCAGTTGTTTCGTTTTGAGTTTATATCCCGACCGCTAGATGGCTCATCTCTGAACTTAAACAGTTACAGGAAATACTAGCATTAGGGCACGCCACTAATGTTAGCGTTAATATCACTGGAACAATTCTTTCATCCTCCATCACTAGCAGCGAACTATATTGAAAGTGAAAAGTGAAAGTGACGTGACATGTGGATGCCGCTCCTATATACATACATATTTATATATACAGTTTACTGTCGGGGATTTGTCGTGTCGTGTCATGCCGCTCCTATATACATACATACATATATATATATATATATATATATATAGAAATATAGAAATTATCAAAAAAAAAAATAACATTTATTAAAAATGTTTATTACAGAAATATAAGTTTAATATAAAAAGTCAAATTATATTTAGATAATAGAATTTAAAATATATAAAATATTATTACTTAGAATTAAGTATTATTATTACTATCGCTTTGATATTTTTTATTCCTTTTTTGCTTTTAATAAGGATTTCAATTTAGTATGATATATTTTAAGATACAAAATATCGCGATACTCACATGTATCGATATTTTCTTTTCTTAGGCTACTTCCAGCTTTGTATTTAGTCCCGAAAGCAAACACATTCCTCCCCTCTCTCTAATAACAGCAAGCCGCTCTCTTGGCATCTGGTATCTTATTTTGGGAAAGTCGTGGCCTAATGGTTAGAGAGTCGGACTCGTAACCCAAAGGTTGCGGGTTCGAGTCTCGTACCGGCAGGGATTGTAGGTGGGGGAGTGAATGTACAGCACTCTCTCCCACCTTCAATACCACGACTGAGGTGCCCTTGAGCAAGGCACCGAACCCCCAACTGCTCCCCGGGCGCCGCAGCAAAAATGGCTGCCCACTGCTCCAGGTGGGTGTTCATGGTGTGTGTGTTCACTGCTGTGTGTGTGCACTTTGGATGGGTTAAATGCAGAACACTAATTCCAAGTACAGGTCACCATACTTGGCCACATGTCACGTCACTTTCACGTTTCACTTTCAATATAGTTCGCTGCTAGTAATGGAGGATGAAAGAATTGTTCCAGGTCCCGTTTCGGTGTACAAAGCTGAAGTGTGGCGTCATTTGGGCTTTTAACGTCCACCGCGGGACCGTGGCGCGGGCGGCTCCTCGGTTCTGACGTTTGCCGCCGCGGGACCGTGGCGCGGGCGCCGCCTCAGTTCCGCCGCTTGCCGAGTCCCGACAGAGCCTTCGCGCGGGGCACGACGGGCGGTAGGGTCACCGTGCGGCTGCAGCTTTCTCTCGTGGTGGGGGCGTTTTGTGCAGTTGGGCCAGTGCTCGCGTCGCGGTCTCTGCGATTCCACCCCCTGTATCGTGATACGTATCGTATCGCCAGATTCTTGCCAATACACAGCCCTAGTGTCTACACCGGATGCGACAGTTGTCGCACCACACCGCAACAGCTAAAGTCTGTCTACACTGGAAGCAACAAAGCGACTGTTGCAAATCATTTGAATTTTGTGTCAGTACGTCATAGATAGAACGAGGCAGCAGTTTACTGTCGGGGATTTGTCGTGTCGTGTCATGCCGCTCCTATATACATACATACATATATATATATATATATATATATATAGAAATATAGAAATTATCAAAAAAAAAAATAACATTTATTAAAAATGTTTATTACAGAAATATAAGTTTAATATAAAAAGTCAAATTATATTTAGATAATAGAATTTAAAATATATAAAATATTATTACTTAGAATTAAGTATTATTATTACTATCGCTTTGATATTTTTTATTCCTTTTTTGCTTTTAATAAGGATTTCAATTTAGTATGTTAGTTTATTACAATTAACACCACATTTTATTATTCATAAATATGATTATTATAATTTTCACAGCAAATAAACAAACAAACAAATAAATAAAATCTGAAAGGAAAAAATGGAAAAGGTACTGTAGTTAAGCCAGGACATTATCTGTTAAGTTTATGGACATTTCTTTTAACCCTTAAAACACAACACAATGCAATGCAATGCATAATTCAAAATACAGATTAAAACACCTTTGAAAATTCAATACGGAAAATTCTTCAATATTAACAAACTACATTGTGCCCTATTTTTATGGACTAAAGTTATATTTATTTAATTTGTTTATTATAATAACAATAATACTAAAATAATAAATAGTAATTAAGGAATTATTATTATTGAGGAATTAAATAAATTCCCCTACAGTCAGAGCAATTTAAGCACAGAGTATTGTTAAACATTTAAATCTTTTTTTTTTATTTTTTTATTTTGACACGGCTTTTTAAAAGCATTGCACTTGTGCACAGTCTGTTTACAAAGACGCTTGACAAATGGGTTCCTGTGGGCAAAAGTCCATTTCTGCCACTGTAATTTTTTTTTCTTGTGAATAATTAAATCAATACATACATATCTGCATATCTAACAACAGCAATTTGAGGATTTTACGTGTCTTTAACAGTTTGGAAAAACGTGTCTTTCACAGTCATTATGAAAGCCCTCTGAAACACAAAACTGGCAGTCTGTACCTCTGTCAGCATTACGATTTGTAACACTTACATTTTCATTTATTATTGTATAAGCAAAGGCTGGATACTCCACATTGCCCACAAAAATGTGGATAATGTCAACACCATACTGGCACAAGTGACTGTTTAAGTGTTTTGTCAAGAAATCGTCATAGCGCCAAACGAAGAGCCAATGAGAGAATGTTAAAGTCCTTCTGTACTATTGCACATTTAAATGTGCAATTGAACTAAACAGATTTTCTACACATTACAAATTCTAAATGTTAAGTTAAACTAACTAAAGTTTAAATTAATGATTATGATATGATATTATGAATATCCCATCACACAAACTCTCTAAAATGGCTCTTTGTAATTCTTTTTTAGTAAGTGCCATCTTTCTTGCTCAGGTAAGTAGGCCTCAAACATGCACTGGCTGCTGAGTGTAAATAGGACATTCCAGGCCAAACGTTAAAAAACACTGAAAACATTGACTAGGGTGAGGGGAAACACCTTTGCCCTCCTAGAACACACAATGTGAAGACAGTGATATACAACAGGGCCATTGGAAAGCTCTGTAGAAGTCAAAGCATTGTCTGTGCAAATCTCAAGCATGCAGAAATCCTCACAGGAAGTAAAGCAAAAAACCTAGAGCCTGGAGTGCTCTCTGGATCTGAGAAACAGAAAAGGCTTCAAGTCCCGTTTGCACTTCCGGCAAGTTCTTAGAGTCTTTACCCAGGGCTCGACATTAACGCTTGTCCGGGATAAGTGGATTTTGTGAAGGGGCAAGTGAAAGAGAATTTTACTTGCCCGACCTGACAACTCATCTGATTCAAACGTCATTAGCGAACAATAACTAGGGCAGCACGAAACTTTGGCGAGAATGATTCTGATTTTATTACCTTCAGTGTAAACGGTGACTGATAACGGATGATGTAGTGACAGAATCAAGGTTGCGTCAATTTAGGCTGCGCAGCCTGTCTGACTCACGGAGATATCAGAACTAATAAGCGCAACAAACATACTGCGGTAGAAAAAAAAAGATATTCTATAAAATATATATTATATAGGCAAGCAACATCACACGACCAAGAGTGATGTTTTCCCGACTATCAGCACGATTGCAAATGTGACATTGATTTTATACAACAGTAGTTCAATAAACAGTAGTTAATATTAACGGACACATTATTGACCGTTTTTGCTCTATTTCGCAAACGAAAAAGGTTCTAAGCAAAGCCACAGCAGAACAGTCGCGCATCTCTGAGCAACACACAACAGTGTTTCGCTACTGAATAATTCAGCATTTTTGAATGAATCGGGTGAGTCAATGATTCAGTGAGCCATTCATAAAGACAGTCACTTGCTTCATTTATTGAATGAATCAGCCGTTTGAACGAATCTGTTGAATCAATGACTCACTCATTAAGACAATGACTTGCTGCCACCTACTGGTGGTTTGGTTTCATAACTAAAGGTGACCTATTATGCAAAAATCACTTTTATAAAGGTGTTTGAACACAGCTGTGTGGCCGCAGTGTGTGAAAACAACCAGCCTATAATGGTAAAAATCCACCCACTCATTTTTTATAATCCCAATAAATCATAAACAGTCTCTCCAAATGAGCGGTTCCAGATTTCTCCCTACGTTGACAACATCTCAAGTCCCGAAAAAAAACGTAAAGTCCTATATGTTTGTGCTAATCATTTTACTTCGGACTGCCTCACAAACGATGGTCAGTTCAGCGCTGGAGTTGTGCAAAGGTTGCTTCTGAAAGAGGGATCGATACCAATGCTTCGTGCACAAACGTCCAGAGAAAGGAAGCATCACGCACCATATTTTGTTTTCCAAAAGAGCTTCTTGGCAATTGCATATGAAAGCAATGTGAAGTCGACCGCTTGAATTTGTCGAGCTCATAATCACAAGTGGGACTTATAAAGTTTGTGATCGCACGCGAAGGCACCATGAGACCAGCTATGTCATTATTTTTATCGTGCCGTGCGTCTGTGTAATTACGCACAGAACAATCAGATGAATGACTTTTAAACAGAGTATGTTTTCTGTAACGATATCAGGCTTGTACTAATAGCTACTGAGAGTTTCTGACATTTTCAGTGCGTGAGATTGTCCTGTTTTGCCGGAGCATGAGCTTTTTAAGGTTCCTTATACAGTTGTGGGAGTCTCCTACAACAGGTTTACATGCATGCAAGATCAAAAAACACTTTAGTTTTCTCATAATATATATTTAATTTCACCTCAGTTCTCAATGATTCGTAAATGATTCATTCAAAGCAGTTCTAAGATTCCGTCTCTCAAAACCCCTCCTTTCCTGAGCCTACTCTGCTCTGATTGGTCAGATGGCCCAGTCCTTTGTGATTGGTCTACCGCATACAGCGCAAGCTATAGTGTTTGAGGGCGGGCCAAGTTATTCGCAGGCGGACAATGTAGAACATAGGAGGGCATTATGCAAATGTGTTGCCCTGCGTCGTGTAGCCATCACGGAAATGAGACTGGAAATCCTGACGACTCGCTACGGCTGTTCAGAGTCGATTCTTTTTTTTTTTTTTGAGAGACAAAAATTTTATTTATCGTGCACTGTCGGCTTCACAACTTTGCAGTGTGTTTACATTCACAGACAGCTACAATACACACTGTATGAAAGGTAATATTCGAAAATGCATAAAAGGGCCACTTTAAAAAAAGGAAAACATTAATCTTTTAACATTATGTATTTGCAATTTAACTGTGTAAATGCATTTATGGAACCTCTTATCTTCATTTAACATGTGTAACCCTTCTGATTACACTTCCTCTTCATCACTGATGCACAACTCAAAAGGACTGTGAGGATAATGTCTTCTTCGGTATTGACAAGAACTTTCAAATAGCTTCTTGCTCTTGTCTGATTTGGCCACAAAATATCAAGCTTGCAGACATTTGGGAGGTGGAGGCACATTTCTATGGTTATGATAAATATTGGAAAGGAATGCTGTCAGACCACATAAAGATTTGACTTTGCAAACAGGAGAATATTAGAAACTAGACTTTAACTTTATTGTAATAAGTTGACCCAGACTTGTCTTGAAGTTTAAGACCCACACCATTCCTTCAGATGAGTTTGAATGTCCCGTTACATTTGCTACAATCACACCAGTAAATGAGTGAATTGCTTGAAAATATGTCCTGGTCACATTTCACTTCAGGTTGAAGTGGAGGGAAAAAAATTTAAATTTATTTTGCATAATGAAAATAAAGTCTACTTTTAAGACCATTCATTTTTACATTGTAATGGTATTTTTATATTAAACAATTAAGCATACGTTTCCCCAAACTTTCATTACAACAAATAATTAATTTCAGATTCTCTTTACTACAACGCAATAGTTTATACTTTGCCATAGCAATAATTTTGTGTATTCTGATTATCTTTTCATATCTGAAATCACTATAAATTAAAAACGTTACAAATATCAAATAATAAATACCAAATTAAAGAATACATCTGTTTATGTTTTTTATTTAAAGGTGCAATAGGTGATTGTCTTCAGAAACATTTTTTGTTATGCTGGTGAAAAGTCTCTTCACATCCCAATAGCAATCATTAAGTTAAGTGGTCTAAATGTATTTATCTGTATTACATTATATATTCTGTGGAAGGCGTAGGACCAAGAAATGTTCGTCCAATCAAAACCCTCGGTCCGAGCGTTGGCTTTCCTACCTGCCTGTAATCGTATGTATCTGCATACCTCTGCACACCCGGTTCGCACAGACAGGATACGTCATCAGCACATTCACGCACGCTGTGCAGACAGAGCGAGAATGGCAGACAAACATCAACAACCCGATCTTCCTTCCTGGTATTGTAGTACTTTTAAAGTTTTCTCACCGGTGAATGACACATGATGTAGCCCAGCAGTTAATACAGTCCTCGCGTGATTCAGATAAGCAGCTCGTTAGAAGTGAGCTACGTGCATGAACTGTGTTCCGATCGATATGATCCCTACACAGTGTTCATTGCTCCCTCCTCCCTGAGCAGGGGAAATCCGTTGAAGTTTACTTCACTTCGGAACATGGGCTGGAATTAGGAACTGCTGATGTAGCCTATTGTAGTAATCTTGTCTCTGGTATTCTGGTCTGTGAGCGTAAATGCGTTCAGGGGGCGTGGCTTTGGACGGCGATTGCAGGGAGGGTGGGACGTTCGCTTTCAGTGCTATCAGGCTAAAGTTAGCATTTTCCAAGATCTCCTACTGCACCTTTAATGCATTATAGTAATTTTCTTTAAGCAAAATAGAATACTTTTTTTTTTTTTTTGAAATTAAGACACGGATATGTTCTTTGTCAGATTTGAAAAAAGAATGGGGTTTTAAAATAAGAAATAAAATGCAAACTTTATCCACTTTTAGTGGATAACAACTTAAATCTTGTCTGTTCCTTAGACAAAGGTATTGTATGGCTTCAAAAGAGAAGCAGAAATATAGTGTCACATGGACCACTTTATTGGGCTTCTGCCATTTTTAGAGATTGACAGACCCTGGTAACCGCTGCTTTCATTGGGGGATATTTAAACTTGTCTAATTTAATGCATTTTACTGATCAAATAGCTATTGGAAACACTCTGGCAAATGACAAATGAAAAAATGAAAATAGGCCCATTTTAGGACATCCTGCAAAATTTCTCCTTTTGTATATCCAAGAATTCACAGGTTTAGAATGACATGGGGTTGAGTAAATGATTACCGAATAAAGACTGAAAAGGTTTCACTGCTATTCAAAATTCTCACAAAAGGTAAGCAATTAACTAGGCATGTCTAAAAGAATCAGCTAAATAACAGCTAGCAATGCCCAACGTTTAATGTTATTCGCACGCTCGCTCACAGCCAACATTCAGGCTTTCAAAACACACACACACACACACACACACACAGCAGCTTCAGATAATTTTGACATAAAAAGCAAGGCCTGATGTAGAAAAACAAAACTCCAAAAAAAAAAGAACAATTCAGTTGTTTGGAGGATCTCAGTACATGTTGACTTGATTTTGGGAATGGATAAAATACTTTCATTTCACCATGTGTGAGAAATAAATGACGCTTTCACTGTTACAACAGTACAAAACATGACATTTCAAAGAATACTAGTAATTTTACAGGGCTTTTTCAAATTGTCAATAAAAAGACAAACAGCTGTGATTTTGTGGCACAGACACTCACCCTCACTGACATCCTCTTCTTTCTTCACACCATCTTCTTTTCGCTGTTTGATTGCAAGTATTTCTTTCTTCAGCTGGCGAGCTTCTTTTCTCAATTCATCACTGTGGAAAGACATTCAGCCGAGAGCTGGAATTAATTTCCAGGCTTGGATCGATCACTTTCTCAATAAGTCTTGCAAAATGTAGAAGGGAAAAACATGTTACGGATGGAAAAACATGTAGCACACTTTTTACGCAAACCAAATTGAAGATATTTTCCTGCTATCTGAGATAAATCATTCAAGTAATGAATAAAACGTTTTTAACAAGTTAACGTGACATGGAAAATGACCAAATATTAAAGGTCATATGATGCTGCTAAAAAGAACATTATTTTGTGTATTTGGTGTAATGCAATGTGTTTATGCGGTTTAAGGTTCAAAAAACACATTATTTTCCACATAATGTACATTATTGTTGCTCCTCTATGCCCCGCCTTTCTGAAAAGCGTAGATTTTTACAAAGCTCATCGTTCTGAAAAGCGAGGTGTACGCTGATTGGCCAGCGATCTAGTGCGTTGTGATTGGCCGAATGCCTCAAACGTGTGACGGAAATGTTACGCCCCTTACCATATTGTGATGTTGTGTCCGGCCGGAGCGACGAGAAAAAAACATTAAAACCCATTATAAATGAGGCATTTGTTGCATCCAGTGGGGACATAATTACTGATTATAATGACTTATACTGTCTTTTTTCGCGTTGCGTTGCGTATCGCGCCGCGTAAACATAAAACCATGTCTGCATTTGTGATCGGAGAAACGACAAACAACAAGCGCTACTCTACACTGCTCAAAACTCACATTTGAATCATCAGTGGCAAATTCTTTAAATATAAAAAAAACGTACTTACACTCTGTGAGTCAGAACAGCCGGCATTGTAGTCTACTTTACCAGGATCAGGAAACAGTCCTCCATAAAATGCGCTGCACACATCTGAATATTTGGGTTGAACTGTTCTGGAACAGTGTTGTAAATACAACTTAACCACTGATTTCTAGTC
>NW_015539870.1:2371944-2388281 GCF_001515605.1 Sinocyclocheilus anshuiensis
ACCACGGGATGTCAATCCCGTGGCAAAAAACAGAGGAACAAATAGAAACATAATTAGCGTAGCTGCTGTTCCAACCAAGCAAGTCGTGTCCTCTTTTGGAAGTCCAAACAAAGTAGTTTTGCTTTCACAACGAAACACAGCGTCACACATGGCGGGCTTGAGTGAGGAACAGCCGGCGGGCTTGAGAATGGCGTGGCCGGCAGGCTTGCAGCAACCACATGTGGCGACCCCGGGCTGGACTCCGCTTCGTCCACGGTGAAAGCCGATCCAGCGATCCACAGCGCGAAGTTGATGGATTTCCTCAGCGACCAGCACGGATCAGCTCCAGGCATGACGAAGCGGATATCGTCCTCTTTTGGAAGGCCAAACAAAGTAGTTTCGCTTTCACAACGAAACACAGCATCTCCACGACATGGCGGTGGCGGCAACAACAATACTACAGCGAGAATCAAAGTCACGCCTTCTTTCTTTGCGTGAACATTTGGGCGGCGTTATGCAAATCTTCCCACATCGTGACGTAGACATGTGGGGGCGTGTTAGAACGAGCCGTTTTAGGAGGGTGTGGACAAGTCTTAACTTTTATAAAGCATATCTCTTTGGGTTTGAGACTTTAGTCTTTGCAACTTTAGGGATCTTATCTACGCACGAACAGCTTGTAACACTCCAAAGAGAAAGGAAAATTTGAAATTGCATCATATGACCCCTTTAAATATACTCAAAAGACCAAAAGTATTCAAGCACAAATTGAAATTTAAAAATGTCTTACTCTATAAAAAAAAAACTTGAATGTAGCCAAGTCACAGACACAAAATATTTCAAACTGAAATATTTCTAATATGAGCAACCATTTATTCATTCTAACAAAAGAGCAGAAACCTTGTGTAATTCAGTGATTTTTTTCTTTGTTGTTCTGTGCAAATGTGTGCAAATACTCCCACAAGCCTTCCTCCAAGTTATTTGTTGACACGTTGACACAAATCAAATCAATCTGCTGTATGTGTGAGGTTTCGCAAGAGCGAACTTCGAGAGTAACTAAAGTCAAGGAGCAAACAAGAATATTTCTGAATGTCTGCAGGGTTGTCTTCATTTTGAAATGGTTGATATGAAAACACAATCCCCAGAAAAGCACACAGGATATGAACATCTCCTCAGCTCCGTGGTTTCCAACTGATTAAGCTTTTCATTCCACAATTAACAAGGGGATTGAGTGTTCACAAAAAACGGGAACAAAACCAACAATTATCTTAGGCAGAGTGTTCCAACATGTGTCAGAAACAAACACGTGCATTAGAGGTATAAAATTCTCTAATGAATCGTGTGGCGCCTTGGTAGATCAAACGTTCAGCATGGCTTCCAGACAGTCCAGGGTTCTGGCACCTCAAGAAGCGATGTTGTGGCTGAACCGATACACCTCAACCCCACTGAGCTCCAACAGTGAGGTCTTATTATGATCTTTAGCACGACTGTGGACATAATCAGTGCTCTCAAACTGGCAACAGACATCTACGTTACTAAAGTACCACACACAAGTCAGCTTCAAAACTGGTGAATACCAATTCTTATAAAACAGTTAGTTCCAGTCCTCGATTCTGATTGGCCAGCAAGCTGTGTTTTATTCACGATAAAGCACGGCTATGACCTCTTCATCCAACGGTTCTGTGTATCACTGCACAAAACCCTTAGCAACATAAACAATCAATAATAGAGCTTCAAAACTGTCCCATGAATTATGTATTTCAGTAAAATTAACTGTTTATTTATTTGATGCAGTATGAGTGACCCCTGCTGGCGTTATGTTGCTCTTCCCACTGTCAAAGAAACTCTTCGCAATCTCATGTGGGAGATGCGTTGATGTGTGCGCACCTTACTGTATTTATTAGTTTTCTGTTTTAGCTATGATTCTCTGTTTGTCCATATGCCCAACAATCTACACTGTAATGACACTTGCAAACTCGAGCTGTGCCGCGAATAGGTCTGTTTTAAACTAAAGACAGAAAACAAATATTTTCTCATGCTGAGAGATAAGCAGATGTATATGTGTGCGAAAATATCATATTTGGTGTTCAAATGACATATAGCGAATGAGAACGTTCTCTGTTTTTTTTTTTAGCTTCGTAAGATGAGGCATATTACACCGGAATATTCTCTTGCCGTTTACTAATGCTGTCAGGAACTAGTTTTTAGTGTAAGCATGGCATTTAATGAATTTATTTAAAAAGAGAAACATATTCATGCATAAAGTTCTGGTTTTAATATTTGTATTGTGTGGTAACCGTTTTATAAAAGCAATAAGGTACTCGAGGCGTGCTGTATTGTGAATAAGTCACGGCTAAAGGGGTAGCAGGCACTCTGCTTCGGTTATTCACAATACAGCACGGCCTCTCATACCTTATTACTTACATATAGACTGTAGAACTGTTCAAAATGAGTATGAAAGCCCAATTTTGACCTGAGGCCACTGAAAAAGTCATAAGAAATTCGCAAATATTTTCTGAAGAACGTCTTTTTTTTTTCTTATGGCCGTGGTGTCTGATTGTGTGGTGTTTCTTACAGGAGACTTGCAGATCAGCTCAATGAAAAACACCTCAATTGCATTTTATTGCACTGTAGATTAAAAATCATAAGCGTGCAGACCATTTATTTGTAACTGACTTATTGAGAGTTCAGCCCTCAGATTCACACTGAATGTCACTGAAAATGGTTGTAATTCTAAAGTTTAAAAATGAGGTCCCTATTTGACTTGTTTTTGTTCAGCTGTTACTGGATTTAGAATTCAGCATAATCATGACCGATCATTGTTTACATCAATCATTTTGTCACTTCAGAGTACTTGTCATCCCTAGTAATTGTACTATGTTATCACATGTAGCTAATGTTATGTTGTAATGCTTAATATTTGAAACTACCTAATAAAGTCATTAAATATGACCTTTGATTAGACATTATCTTATCTTTCAGACGTTATTTACAATGTTTTTTAAGAACATTTGCTTTTTTTGCATTTAGCTCAGAAACACTGAAAAGAAAACCTGCAGCCAGTTTGTTGTGGGCTGTCTGAGTCTGAAACTGTTGTCATCCAGCGAGCAGTTTCAATTTGCAGCCGGCTTCTACACAGATAGCTGGCTATTTGAATATACGCTAATATTCGCATGTGTTCAGTACATTTCACCGTTGACTGTTTTGAGAACAAATCGCAGTATGATGCTGGCTTTGCCAAAATACTTTTGCTCAAAGATCAGGCCGTGCCAACTGTTAACTGTTCTGGACCCAACAACGACCGCTTCAAACTTTAAGTAACATATTTCATGTAAAAACTCTTTTTAAAATGGTAATGGCGGTAATGGATGTTAGCCAATCATAAAAGTGGGCGGTTACAGTGACCTCTTAAAGGGAAAACACCCCAAAACCAACCGTTTCAGTCAGAGGATGAGAAACAGGGTGGAAAAAGGTCATAAATCACTCAATTTTGAATGTTTTTTGTCCAAAACATATTATAATATTAGTAATATTATAATTACACCTCAGGTAAAACAATAAAATAATTAAAAAAAAACATGTCATGACCCCTTTAAGAGATAAGAGCATTCTAAAGACATGTTTTTGGGAATACAAAAATATCCTTTAAATTATTTTTAAATTAGAAAATAAAACAAAGTTGGAGTTAAGAAGAATTGGAGTCTTAAGAATATTTAATAAATTTGGCCCCTACAGATGAAGGTGGTGGAATCAAACTATGGTTCAAACCAAGTAATCAATGGTTCAACCGAACCTTGACAATATTCCTGCATGTCTTGTAACTGAACACAACACACCACTTTGAATATGACTAAGCGCAAATCAGATATGAAGCAGTGGGGAAGACTATCACAGCATTAACATTCTGCTAAACATCTCCTTTTTTGTTGCATGGAAGAATTTCATACGTGTTTGAAATGAGGTTGAGTAAACCACTGCCTTAAAAGATCTCGGCAGATATATAAAAATGTGCATGTTTACATGGGGGAGCGACCAATGAACTACCATTTTGCCATTGAGCAAGGCATTTTACCTCAAGCTGCTCCTTGGGGATTGATCCTTCTGGCTCCTGCTCCATGGTAGCTTGCAGAAAAGGTACCACAACTGCTGTCCACCTACGTAAGTGACAATCAAATCTGTTTAAACTGGTCTTACATCTAAGCTAATCTAAACCCCACAAAACTGGATCTTACAGTCAGTGCTCTTGTACAGACAATAAATGCAGATGTCACAGGACAGCTGATAAGGACAGGCCCAGGCAGACACACTTCCAAGGTGTGAGGTCCTCATAGATAAACTGCCAAGCGAGTCCGTGAGAGGAAGTTGCTTCCATGTGCAAACAGTGCCCACACCCACATCTGCCTTTCAGAGAACTGAGTCTTCTAGCAGCTCCCAAGACAGCATCTTCTATAGGGGTATAATAATGTTTTTCATAGGACTTGACAGCTATGTTTTGATGCCAGGTTCTTACATGGCTACAAAGCACAGGTAAGCTGCAGAGTCTGGGCCTCCAGCCCAGAAACACGTGAGCCATTCAAACCCGTAACAATGACTGCTTTTGTTCCATCCATCTGCTCCTCTCAGCTGACACACATTCTCTCAGGCAGCTCTCTTCTGTTACTCCTGTTGAACTTTGGATCCCCAACCTCCAGGTTCCTGGTTTCTAGGTTCTCAGGGGATGAAAGTAGGGCATCGTGGATGATTTAAAGGTTGACCTAGCAGAGGACCTCTTCTCGGCGTCCACACTGTTTGAGCACTAAAGGGGCACCCGATTGAAACTGGTATTTTTTTGTTCTCCTCTATGGGTCTCCAGTCATGGAGAAAAAAAGAGTGCATCACCTTCAGCGGAGCCACTCAACAGCATTGCACCGCTGGGGATCTTGGTAGACACACTATTACAGAGCCTTCTGTCTTAGTTAAAGTTGACAATCTAATTTCCTGCACATGGTTTGTTGGTTTCAGTGTTAATTTTGACAGCAAATTTTGATTTAGTTTTAGTCATAGTCTTTTGACTAAAATGCCATTTAGTTCTAGTCATATTTTAGTCATCTGAATTGTTTTTAGTTTTAGTCTAGTTTTAGTCGACTAAATATCATACGATTTTAACATTTTCGTCTCGTTTTTATTCGTTGACGAAAATGTCAATACATTTTCGTCATAGTTTTTGTCAACCATAAAAACATCTTAATAGTGGTCCATAGTGGAGATGTGCACTGTATTCCAAATTTGCTTTGTGTTAGAAACAAACCAAAATCAAAGTTGCCCTCCAACCTAGCCAGGTTTGACATTAATAAGCACCTCAACCAGCCGAGATGACCTGACTTGCACCCTAACTCTGTCTCACCTTTATAGTCTTTCTATAAACCAACCAGTGTTAATTTCGTTGACGAATAATTTTCGTCATCATTTTCATCAACGACATTTTTTCACCAACGACAACGAGACGATAACGAACTAAAACTTTTTGAGTGTCCTTTTTTTTTTTTTTTTTTTTTTTTTTTTTTTTTCTAACTTGCACGACTAGTCGATTAGATTTACCACAATGTGCTGAGTCTGTATTGACTAGGCTTCAGATAGACAGCTAGTTTGCAATTTGTAGTTTTGCAAGCCATGCTGGTCAAATGCATTTTAATTGTACAGAGAGAAAAAAATTATTTTAGTGTTAACTATTACTTTAAGAACGAGCAAATAAACATTTCAGCAAGAAACAAGAGAATATGTGATGTTTCCACAAGCATGAAGAGTTATCTATTAGAGGCCTACATTGACCCTTGGTCGGAAATGAGCAGGCCATATGGGGAAACACCTACAACTAAGTGATAATTTTGCTTGCCTGGACATGCTACCATTTACCAAACAAGAGAAGCATATCCTAGGAAACAGCAAAACAATGGGGCCCTCAGCCAGAGTGCCAGTAAGAGTGGAGAAAGCGGAGAAAAATGCAGAGAGAGGAACACCTGCTAATTTACTCGTCAGGGCTCAACAAATTCCTCAGAATATCCTTTTGTTCTTCAGGTGGAGTTCATTCTCCACCACATTCGCTTAATAATCAAAGTGTCATAGACCGTGTTTGTGACGATATATTTCATTATCATCACACTATACTTTCAAGATACAGATTTTAAACATTCGGTTTTGGTTTCAAAGTGTAATTATGAGGGGTTCTGCCTACTTCTAAGGCTTTATATTTGTATTATTTATATTAGACACTTTAACTAATTTTACCGAACTAAAATAGTCCATATGACATCAGTGGTTCAACCTGAATTTTATAAAGCTACGCGAATACTTTTTGTGTGCAAATAAAACAAAATAACAACTTTATTCAACAACTTTTGTTTGGAACGACATGAGAGTGAGAAATTAATGACAGAATTTTCTTTTTTGGGAGAACTAACCCTTTAAAACTGTTGCTCTAACATGGTAAAACAATGTGCTGTGAAATTGAGCTTGCATAGCTACAAGCATTTGCTCAGAAACGCTTACATTCGCATACTTGTGTAAGCATCTTTCAGGTCTAAGTCACCAACCTGAATTAATGCTCAAGAAAACTACCAGGGAAACCGAAAATATTTCATTTATGCATTAAGAAAATGTCTTTAACCTACAAGTACAAAAAAAACAAATCAAGTAGTCCCAAAGTACAGAATCGAGTAAAATACACAGAACAGTAGGCTTGCCACGACAGACGGTGCTGACGGTGATACCGGTGTTAAGCCGCAACACCGGCTACGTCACTTGCCCACCGCGGCACCGACCCCCGCCGTCGTTTTGATTTTTTATAGTAATAAAATTCATTTAGTTCAGTAAAAGTACAGACACTACAATTAAAAACTGAACGCGGCTGCTCAATGTAGCGTGCCGAACGACAGTCGCATCACAGATCAGATTTAATTTCTCCAGTGAGGAGTATTTTATATTAGGCATAGCCTGACCTATAGCATGGTGTATTTTTTATTTGTTTTGTTAATAAAAGTTATGTGTTTTATATATAGGCTAAAGTGAGTTTGACGTTGTATTTTGTTGTTGCAGTCAAGCAATTGACGCCGAATTGCCGCTAATTCGAGCGAAAGTAAAATGCGCACAGCGCTTAAGCTATTTAAAAGCGAAGGAAAGCGAGGAAAAGAGGGAAAATTCAAACGAACTAAAAACGAACAATTGGGAAAGCGAGGAAAAGAGGGAAAGCCCCCGCCCCCGCGGTGATACCGGTATTATCGGTGTTGTCACACGTTGATTAACTGGTGGGAAAATTTCCTCACCGTCACACTCACAACCTTACAAAACAGCAGCCAAACCATCTGTAGAAAGCCATTTCAATAAGCAGATTAAAGTCATTGATCCTGACATTTAGAAAATTAGGCAATTTGTCCGAAATAGCAAAGCTATCAAAAAACAGCACTGCGCTGAAGTGTGATGGGCTGTTTAAAATAGCAGAGCTGTGAGATATGCCCTTTTTAGACAGCAGCGCGAGATAAAAAGGCATTTGTTAACTCAAGAAAAGAAAAGAACAGTGTGATAAAGTGTCCTTGTGATAAAAGGAGGAGGGGATGAGAGTTTATTAACGAGTGAGCGCTTTGAAGAGGAGCCAAAGTGTGCCCACTGTCTTGCAGCCTCATCAGCCAGGGAGCACAGACATCCCCCCTTAGCCAACACAATGACAGCCATTCACCAAACCCTCTCGGGCCGCCAGCGGGAAAGAGACCGTCATTTCACAAATCAGACGGGAGCGAGGGTTTGGTGATGAAGTACTGGACGAGACCTGACGCACACATTTAAAGTCTGAGGAGTGGAGGAAAGACTTTGTCGTCACTCACGGCTCTCCAGACCAGCCAGCGATTGTGGCTCATTCAGACAATTCAAATAAGTGAAACACGGGGAGCTCTGGATGATTTACTTTTCGTAAAGAAAGCACACAAAGTGACTGGCCACCGACCAATCCTTCTCATGAATCGAGACTTCAACATTTAACCCTCGCCCCTCCACCAGCCCGCCGTCGCAGCCCAAAAAACGTCTCGTGAGCGGGACGTTTTTGATCTGTTTTTCCAAAACGGACGCAGAGTGGCTCCTCGCACTTTGCTGGAGTGGAAATACGGTTCCTCAAGTTCCACTCGTACTGATTTAGACTTTTACACACGGTTCAGAGTTTTATAATCAAGCAGTATAATCTGTAGAGGGCAAATGTCTTCAAGGTCTTGAAGCAGATTGTTAAAGCAGAGTCGGTGTATAATAATCATACAATATCATGTTTCAAGAAGGATGGTTAAGAATATTAGTTTTCCAGGTCTCCTTCTGACTCAAATGCGAAGTCTACCTATACATATATTTTTTTATATATATATATATATATATATATAATATTTGTATATATATAATATATATATACTGAATATTTGAACAACTGAGAGTTCTGTAATAAATATTATTGATGGAGTTGATGAGTCAAGTGGTGGTCAAACACATGACATAAGCGGCAGAGCGCAGAAATTGAAACCATAACAGAGGCTGCGTATATACTGTATCCTTCAATCACTCGCTTGCTCACAAATTAACACATTTTATCACAACTAAAGCTCCAAACTGCAAGAATGTGTGTATCACCACAAGTAAAGTTAGCTTTAACATGTCGAGTACTTGCTGGAAGTGAAATTACAGTTCATTAGAAGGCACCTGAGATTCCAAAACACACTTAATTAGAATAAAACTCATAATGCTGCATAAACTGATCGTTTTGCTAATAATATGAGAGAAAAGACAGTTTAGTATTTTGTCAGTGAACTCTATAATCTCCTACAAGGCAATGACATACCTTTTGAGGAGTGAACTATAATGCATTAATGATTACTTAGGCTCCAGACTAAAAAATGTCTCTAAATGGCATTAGGTGTATTTTTGTAGGTGCTAAATTCTTTCCATAGATGAACAGAAAATGACTAAAATACAGCAATTTCTTGGTTTGATGTGATAAAACGTACCATTTTAACTGCAACTGTGATTTACTCACAAAAAAGACAAAACCTACAAAAAAAAAAGTCTTCTTTTCAAAACCTACATTATAACATGACAAATTTATAAAACAACTCTGAAATGTGGCATCCAAAGTGATAAGATCAGACTGAAACAGGCACGTGCACAGGTAGGGCTCAACCTGTGCAGAGCACATGCCCTTTTTGCCCTTACACTGCGAAGTGCCCTTTTTTTGGTGATGGTGGGGTTTTTTTTTCCTTCAATAAATCAATAATATTGGTCACGCTTTACATCTGTCTGTCTGCTTTACAAATATTTAGCTAATGAAAGGTATTAAAAAGAGCTTGTGACTAAATCTTGTTGGATCTGCTCAAACTGTCAGTAAACCTCATAACTCCGCCCCCTCTATCTTGACTGAATGAACTGAAGTTCCACAGCAGCTGAACTAGGTCTGCAAGGGTAAATAAAGATCTTGTTGTTTGAATAAGTACAGAGTTTTCTTTACGCAAGAAACACTAAGTCTATAAAGGCTCATAATTTATGTTTATTAAAAAACTGAGTGCTGCGCCCATATAGCTACAACAAACACCTGGTGATGAAAACGTAACGCCGCCGTTTTAATGATGGACAAAATGCACATTTGCACATCTATACATTTGAATGACACTGTTATGCTGATGAGATCAAGCCTGGGAAAATGCCGGTGTCGGGCTGATTGCCTGTACTTCATTTGCATGCTATGGGTTAGATTGTCTCCACCTCTACTGAATGTATCCCGCCCCCTTAAAATGTATATAAACTACAATGTATTACTGCCTTAGTCAGGCTTTTGATGACTGCAGCGCCACGCAGCGCGTTCTCAATAAAGAACTCTGCTGAAGATTCCCAAGAGTCTCCTTGTCTCTGCTTCGACGAGGAAAAAGTTTCCTACACCAGCTTAGTTTCAATAAATGCTATTTCAGATCATTTCCATAGGATATCAAAATATTTTAATCTCAAAAGGTCAAGGAAAAATATATATTTTATGACCCTTTTCAAAACTTCTTCAGTACTTAAGTAATAACAGCATGGGTATTTTGGGCTTGTTAATTTACAACAGTGAACAAATACAGACATGTTCTGTTATTTGTTAGCTCTGCTCGGCTGAGCGTCAAAAGATCTTCACATGCTGTAGTCTGGAGCCGCTCTTGTCAGACTGCCCCATACAGGGCACTAATGCTACAGCGGGCTGGAAATCCATAAACCTGCAGATCTGTGGCACAGCTGCCAAGAATTAGATGATCCCTTTTGGCCTCCACACAAAAAGGGCCAGTGCTTTACTGATCCGGGTGACCTTTCCCTGAGAGGCTGATAGAGCATCGGATTATGATGGACGACAACTGACAGGTGTGGTCAATTAGAAATGGTGACACTGCACCCAAAAGTCATCGTTTTTGGTGCATAATTGCTTTTTGGACTCTCTTGAAAGAGACATTTTCATTGTGCCAAAAGGCAGATAATGACAGGAGTCCACTTAAGATTAGTCAGTAGTTTGATGGATTCAGATGGCTGCAAATCCACGCTACTGTTGTAAGTTGCCCTCTTGCCCTTCACTGGCACAGATCAGAGGTCACAAGGACAGGAGACTTACTGCAAAGCCAAGGGGTTCTTGATGAGACAGTCATTCTGAGCCTTTCAGCTAGATGGATGCTGGGAACGCTGTCTGGACAAACTTTAAAGCAGCACTATGTAACTTTTTTGGCGCTCTAGAGGTTAATAAACAGAACTGCACACATCCCGCGGAAGAACATTCCAACCAGAGCTACTTCTCTAATGGCGCTTTTCCACTGCATAGTACGGCACGGTACAGTTCACTTTTGGGGGATTTTCCACTGGGTACTGTACCTGGTACTTTTTTTTTAGTACCACCTCGGTTGAGGTTCCAAGCGAACCGTACCTTTACCAAAACGTGACGTGTAAACACTGCAGAAAAAGTTACATAGTGCTGCTTTAACATAAGGGGAAAACTTTTTCAATATCTGACGTTCTTACTTGACTTGCTTGGCTTCCTTATTTCTGCTCAACGTCAATACAGCATCACATGTCGAAATCACCTTAAAAGTATCTGTAGCAAGTGTTTATATAGTATGCATGTAAAAAAAAGAAAAACAACAATACACAAAAACATTTCAGATATATAACAATAATAATATATTTATTGAAATATATGAAAAAGACATTTTATTATTAATTTTATAAATATTATAAATATTTAATACATATATGTTATTAAAAACATATTATATTAAAATAATATATATACTTTATATAAAATACAACAATTATTTTTACATAACTTATAATTATTAATATACTTTTTTACATACTGGCATTACACAATATCTAAAACATGCATTTTAAATGTAAATTAGATTTTATTATACATTCAGTTAATTCTGCTTTCTATTGTCCTCTTTTTAGAGCTGCTTTACAGCAGAATTTTGTTTGCATTATTGAAAAATGTTTTTCCTCTTTAACACTGTAAAGCTGCTTTGGCACAATATATTGTATAAAGTGCTATAGAAATAAAGGTGACTTGACTATTACAAGAATTTACTCCGAGTGTGAGTGTGTGTGTGTTTACTGAAACATGTAAATTATATTTTATTATACATTTTATAACAATTATGAATATTTACAACAAATTACACTTTTTTTATTTCATTTGGTAACACTTTATTTTAAGGACCAATTCTCACTATTAATCTAGTTGCTTATTAGCATGCATATTACTAGCATATTGGCTGTTTATTAGTACTTATAAAGCACATATTAATGCTTTATTCTGCATGACTATATTTTAGATCCCTTAAGCCTACCCCATACCTAAACTTAACAACTATCTTAATAACTATTAATAAGCAGCAAGATAGGAGTTTATTAAGGGAAAATTCTTAATAGTGAATATGTGTTCCCTAATCTAAAGTGTTACCTTTTAATTTATATTTTTATATTTCATATATTTATTTTAATATTTTATTTTAATTCATATAATCATTGTTTGTATATAATTTGTCACTTTAAGACAATATATTGACACACATCGGATTTTCTATATTTAGCAGAACCGTTAACGTCAGAGCTCATCGATACTCCGGTCTTTCATAATTTAGCCCCGCGACCGATTAAATACCGGGTTTCGGTACCCATCCCTAGTCATTACACAGTAAAAATATACTTAATTGCATTTTAAAGAGATAGAAAGATACATTTATTTAAATACTTGTAATTTATATTTTATTAAACATTTATTTAATATTATAAATAAATGGTTATAGTTAAGTTTATTGGAATATACAGTGTGCAATTAAATTTCTATTATACATTTAAGTCAAAAATAATAATAATACTGTTTTTATTGAAATATATGTAACTATTATTTTATTACATGTCGTCTAGATCAGTGTTTCCCAACCTTTTTTTAGTCGCGGCACCCTTTGGAAATTTTAACAAACGTGTGGCACCCTACAAAATAAATTTTGTCACAATATTTGAACACGGCACCCCTGCTCTCGACAGACGGCACCCCAGGATGCCGCGGCACCCCGGTTGGGAAACACTGGTCTAGATAACGTTGCTAAGAAAGCGCCAGGTATTTTTTGCCTATTCTTTTGCCCAAGGATTTATAGTTTTCTCTCTTGAATTGTGGCTGTGGTATATCACTCAGGTTTAAATGAAAATATTAAGAGCGTATGTATGGCTATATCCAAGAGCCATATGGAAGCACTTTGTATTCTTAGTTATGCTCAGTCGGGTTTAGTGTAAGTGACGGCTACCATATGCACTGTGTGGTGATGTCGGGACTCCCATTAATGCCACCTCTAAGCTAACGATATGGACAATGCTAAGTGTTTATATCTTTTTGTGGACAAAAATTAAGATTATTAATATCAAAGATCACATATAAATTTCCAGATAAAGAATCCAGTTTGATTGTAGCACCATCAAGACTTTCATAATCAAGAATACCGGAAGCGTTCTTTTAAACCCCGCTGAACTTGGTAACTGAAAAGCACAGAAAGCCAACCAGGATATGAAATACTATCTTAAGCAGTAGACATGGATCCAGAGGAGCTAGATTTCAGCTCGAGCCTCGTAGACTTATTCCAAGCAACATTAGATCCGTCCTACAGCCTGTGCTTCCTTCCAGGTGACTGGCAACCAAAGCTTCTCCCTTCACCTATAAGCTCTTGTAAGCCTGAGTGGGAAAGAGCTCTGGGCTGCAACAATGCTCTCTTTGTCTTGCACCAACACTCTACCTACCAGCCAACTCTTTCATTGCAAGCCAAGACAAACCACTGCGTTGGGTTACAGTTCTTGTAGCCAAACACCATGCTTGTGTTTAATATACTACAGTCTTTCTGCATTTTGCTTCCTGTCAATCAAAGCTGTGAGACTCGGTGGGTTTGGCCTTTACTTCATTATATAGAAAAAGAAAAGGGCATGTTTATTATGATCAGAAAATTATCCAGACACATAACTGCCGATGGTGAGATAAGGTAGGTGGTGCTTCCAGAGAAGGGGGTTTGCGGGGAGGAGTTCTCCGCCTTTAGCGCCTCAGTCAGTGGTGAGGTTATGAATCCTTTAATCCCCCCATTTTTCAAAGGTCACACGCTGATTTCAAGGATCACATGAAAGAGAAAGAGATGCAACTGTGACAATGAGTCTGATTTGAGAGAGGATTTGAAAAAGGGTTTTAAAGATGAGACCATACAATCTTTGCTCAAGTAGTTTTGTTTAGTTTTTGCCTACAGGGAATTTGACTTGATGCGCAAACGCATGCAAATCTATAATTTCCCACAAAAATAAGGCATTTCTGAGAGTTTCAGTGGCATTAGCCACGGGTACATGTACACTTTTCTGTCATTCCGATTGAAAGATTCAGTGGACTGTTTACATGAGACGTTATCTAAACCGATATGGTGTTTACATGTGCCGGCGCTTTCAGTCGGAATGACTTTGTGACACAGAGAGCATGCGATTACAGAATGAAGTTGTGTTGCACCTTATTGAGGGTAAACAGCCAAATACATACAAAATTATGTCCAAATGCCCGTCTTGATGAGTATTCACGTAAACAGTCGATTTATACTAAACATTGTCGTATATAGGCTATTTAGTGAATGTAAACAGTTGAGAAACAACTTGTGTAACAGTTAGATCCGTGCATGAGGTCTTAAAGAGACAGCAACCTAAATAAACCTGCTGCTGTCTGTCACTAATGTTTATTTATACATTAAAGACTAACCAGTGTTATTTTAAAGTTAAATAGATTATTCAGTTTCTGTGGTATTTCTGTACCTGAATATTACTGTTACACCTACCTGAAAAACTTAAAGCACAGTTCATTTTATTTGTATCTTGTTATTGTATTGTATTGTATTCTTATTTTATTGCTGACTGTTTACTTGTCTTTTTTAGTTCAAATTAATTCAATTCAGAGTTTGAAATCAAAGTTCTTTTTAAGAATCTTCCTCACAATATAAATATGAATCAACAACATTATAAATTGTAAAACACAAAGGGTCCTATCATACACCTGGTGCAATGCGGCGTCAGGCGCGATGCAAGTGTTTTTTGCTAGTTTCAGATCGACGCAGTTGTCATTTTCACGTCCTGCGCCATGCTGTTTAAATAGTAAATGCATTTGCGCCCATTTGTGCACTCATGGGCGTGCTGGTCTGAAAACGAGGTGTGCTCAGGTGCATTGCTGGCGGTTTGCTATTTTGAGGCAACTGAAATAGACTGCGCCATTGACCAACAAAAACCTGGTTTAAAATCAATGGCGCAGTAGTTTTTTTTATTTTTATTTAAAGAGCACATTATTATAGGCGGGTCCACAGCGCGCGTACACTCTGCTTATTACACACACAGGGACGCACAGCAGCACACAAACATGCCAAATATAAAAAATTCAAAGGATTGTAATGTAAAAGATTATTATTGTTTAGGCTACATAAATATAAAAATGCCTACATGTCATAATGGATAGACATTGCATGTATCAGAATTAGGCTACCTATTTGCTCGTGCACGAGCAGATCCGTTTCATCTCTGGAGACGCGTTCTGTCTTTGCGCTTGCAAATTCCACCGTGTAAATATCAAATCCGCCATGGCACGAGCGCAACTGGCTCTTAAAGGGAATGGGAGATGAGACTCTGATTGGTTTATTGCACGTTATGCCCAAAACACACCCATTACTCATTAAGAGAATAGGGACAACCTATTTAGACCATGCGCCGGGCGCACCGACCGTTTTTCCCGACGTTAAACGAGCAAAAGTGGATTTGGACACGTCCTAAGTGCACCTGCGCCGTGCGCTTTAGACCATGCGCTTAGATCGTTAAAATAGAGCCCAAATGCACTGGGTGACGAAACATTTAGGTTGGATGATTGTAGTTTAAAAATATGTCCCACCCATGATTTCGTCCATTTCGTCAAAAAAGGGGAAGTTGGAGGGGTCTGCTCCATTTTTACTGTTATGCATTTTAGCTTTGAAGTACGCCGTCTTCAAAGTCTTCCACCTGTTTCGGATTTGTTCGACGGTACGGTCTGCGCCAGCTTCTTTTAATTTTTCACTAACTGTTTTGAATAAATCCGTATTTCTAAAATTCCTGCCATCCACACTGTAAACCCGAACAGTACTACTAACTTATAAAGATTAAGAACACTGCAATTAAAGTCTGTTAAATCGTTGATGCAACTTATAACAATTACATTTTCTGAACAAGGAATTTATTTTTATTTTTGTGTGACTCAACAGTTTTGAGTAAACTCTTCTATTTAAATTATTATTTTTAAGTTTACTGAGTGACGTAAAGTGACATCACGTCGTTGCTCTAACCGACGTTCCGAAGAATCCATTCAACATGGCGGATAATCGCAAGCGACCGGAGCAAACTTAATGGAACAACTTGTAAGTAAATCAAAACAACTGTTAATATGTCTTATTTGCTTTTTGAGTGTTGTAAGAATATCATGATAAAGGAATGTTTTCATTTTTGGGAAACACTGTTTTTACACAGCGCTATAACGCACGGCATTTCCCTAGTGCTTTTGAATGCGCATTTTGAATGCTATTTTAGCATCACTGCTTATAGTATAATGTTAACGTCAAAGAAGGGCACTAATGTTAACGTTAGCCGGCATTTTATCAGTAAACGCAGTCCTAACGTACGTTTTGAATGTCGCTACTGTTAACTGCAAAGTTTAGGGCTGCGTTTCTCAAAAGCATTGTGAGTTAAGTCGATTGTTGAGACACATTTGGTGGCAGATGTTTCTACGATCATCTTAGCCATACAATGCTTTTTTTGGGAAA